>NC_090646.1:65785516-66065516 GCF_040937935.1 Hyperolius riggenbachi
GAACTGTATGGTCTGAGGATCAGAGTGCATTGTCACAAGGTGCTTGATGCATAGTAGTGATGTTGAAGCTTACTCATGTGTGAATAAAGTGGTGACAGTTTTTTATCCTGAAGTGCTTGCCAAGCCAGTCTCTTCTTATTTTGGATGATAAGTTTAGGTGTGATAAGTTTAGGCGTGATAAGTTTAAGCGCCAACTGGGTTAGCACCGCAGTGCACAGCTGATCAAAAGTTTTGCGCTAGCAAAGTCTGGTGCACTTTGCGTGCGGGAATTTGCGCGCGATCTAAACTTATCATGCCTAAACTTATCACGCCTAAACTGGCTTTTCACCAGCGTGGTGCAATGGTTATCACGCCTAAAGTCTCTAACTGGGTTAGCACCGCTTTGTGAATCGAGCCCAATTACTCAATGACCAAGTTTGTGAGCTTTGCGGTCTTTGGTATCAATAATTTGCATTGAAATGAAAAAATCTGATTGGCTGTTTGTGGCTCCACACCCTTGTCTGAATTTGAACCCCAGTCACCCCATGACCAACTGTACCAGGTTTGAGGCCTGTGCCATTACCAGTGCAAGAATGGCAGCAATTAAATATTCCCCTTGAAAAGCAATAGGTGAAGTGTGATTCACTTTTGTAGGCACCACCCACTTTTCTGAATATTAATCTCAGTCACCCAGTGACCAACTGTGTAAAGTTTGAGAACCCTGCCATTAACAGTGTAAGAATGGCTACAGTTTACATTTTCCCAGGGAAATTTGTATTTGTCTCCACCCACTGATGACCCGACATTGCCTGTGTATGTATTTGACTGGTGTTGGCGCCACCCACTTTCTAACCCTAACGCACAAACACTCAATGACCAAGTTTGTAACATTTGGGGTCCTTGGCATTAATAATTTGTTTGTGGCTTCACCCCCTCTCCAGCATTTGTCACCCAATGATCAACTGTAGCAGGTTTAAAGCATCTGCTATTAACAGTGTAAAAAGGGCAGCAATTTAAATATTCCGCTTGAAAATCAACAGGTGAATTTTGATTGGCTATTATAGGCTCCACCCACTTCCCTGAATATTAATCTCAGTCACCCAGTGACCATCTGGGCAAAGTTTAAGAACCCTGCCATAAACAATAGAAGGGCTGAAGTTTACATTTTCCCACTGAAAATTTGTTTTTGGCTCCACCCACTTTTTGTAACCTGGACACACAGTTACTCAATGACCAATTTTGTGAGCTTTGGGGTCCTTGGCATGGTATCGATAATTTGTACTTTCCCATGAAATGAAACAAATCTGATTCACTGTTTGTGGCATCTCCTTTTCTGAATTTGAACCCCAGTGACCCAATTACCAACTGTACCAGGTTTGAGGCTTGTGCCATTAACAGTGCAAGAATGGCAGCAATTTTAATATTCTCCTTGAAAAGCGATATGTGATTTTTGATTGGCATTTTTAGGCTCCACCCACTTTTCTGAATATTAATCCCTGTCACCCAGTAACCAGCTGTGCAAAGTTTGAGAACCCTGCCATTAACAGTGAAGAAAGGCTGCAGTTTACAATTTCCCAGAAAAATCTGTTTTTGGCTCCACCCACTTTTTGTAACCTTGACACACAGTCACTCAATGATCAAGTTTGTGAGCTTTTGGGTTCCTGGCATCAAAATTGTGGTAATGGAAGCAGTTTATCCAGCAAAGAAATCTGATTGGCTGTTTTTGGCTCTGCCCCTTTACTGAATTTGAATCCCAGACACTTAACGACCGACTGTAGCAGGTTTGAGGCCTCTGCCATTAACAGTGTAAGAATGGCTGCAGTTTCAATATTCCCTTTGAAAATCAATAGGTGAATTTTGATTGGCTCTTGTAGGCTCCACCTACTTTTCTGAATAATAATCCCAGTCACCCAGTGACCAACTGTGTGAAGTTTGAGAACCCTGCCATTAACAGTGTAAGAAAAGCTGCAGTTTATATTTTCCAATGTAAAAAGTTAATTGCTTTGGCTCCGCCCACTATTTCTAACCTTGACATACAGTCACTCAATGACCAAGTTTATGAGCTTTGGGGTCCTTGGCATAAATAAGTTGCATTTTACCATTGAAATTAAACAAATCTGATTGGCTGTTTTTGGCCCACTCCCTTCAGAATTTAAACCCCAGTCTCCCAGTGACTGACTGTACCAGATTTTAGGCCTCTGCCATTAAGAGTGTATGAATGGCAGCAATGTAAATATTCCCCTTGAAAATCAAAAGGTGAATTTTGATTGGCTGCTGTAGGCTCCACCCACTTTCCTGAATATTAGTCCCAGTCACCCAGTGGCCAACTGTATCACGTTTGAGAACCCTGCCAATAACAGAATGGCTGAAATCAATCTAACAAATCTGATTGGCTGTTTGTGGCTCCACCCCTTTAGTTAATTTGGACCCCAGTCACCCAATGACTGACTGTATCAGGTTTGAGGCCTCTGCCATTAACAGTGTAAGAATGGTAGCAATGTGACTATTCCCCTTGAAAATCAATAGGTAAATTTTGATTGGCTGTTGTAGGCTCCACCCACATTTCTGAATATTCATCCCAGTCACCTAGTGGATAGTTGTGTAAAGTTTGGGAACTCTGCCATGTAAAAAATTAAGTTGTTGGCACCGCCCACTTTTTCTAACCTTGACATACAGTCACTCAGTTATCAAGTTTATCAGCTTTGGGGTCCTTGGTATCGATAATTTGTATATTCCCATTGAAAAATAAACAAATATGGCTGTTTGTGGCTCTGCTCCCTTTCTGAATTTAACCCTAATCACCCAATGACTGACTGTATCATGTTTGAGGCATCTGCTATTAACAGTATAAGAATGGTAGCAGTTTAAATATTCCCTTTGAAAATTGAAAGGTGAATTTTTCTTGGCTGTTGTAGGCTCCACCCACCTTCCAAAATCTTAATCTCATTCACCCAGTGACCAACTGTGCAAAGTTTGAGAGCACTGCCATTAACAGTGTAAGAATGGCTGCAGTTTATATTTTCCCAGTAAAATTTGTTTTTGGCTCCACCCACTTTTTGTAACATTGACACACAGTCACTCAATGACCAACTTTGTGAGCTTTCAAGTTTGTGAGCTTTCAGGTTCCTGGCATCAAAAATGTGTAAATGGAAGCAGTTGATCCGCCAAGGAAATCTGATTGGCTGTATGTGGCCCCACCCCTTTAGTGAATTTGGACCCCAGTCACCCAATGACCGACTGTAGCAAGTTTGAAGCCTCTGCCACTGCCATTAACCTCCTTGCCGGTCTAAAAAATCCGGCAAGGAGGCAGCGCCGCACTTTTTTTAAATTTTTTTTTTTCTAAATCATGTAGCGAGCCCAGGGCTCGCTACATGATAGCCGCTAAGCGGCGGCATCCCCCCACCCACTCCGATCGCCTTCGGCGATCAGAGTATGCAGGGAATCCCGTTGAGAACAGGATTTCCTGCAGGGCTTCCCCGGTCGCCATGGCGACCGGGCGGGATGACGTCACCGACGTCATAGGCGTCGTGACGTCAGAGGGAACCCCGATCCGCCCCTTAGCGCTGCCTGGCACTGATTGGCCAGGCTGCGCAGGGGTCTGGGGGGGGGGCGGCTCGGCGCGGCGGGTAGCGGCGAATCGGCGGCAATCGCGTACTACACGCAGCTAGCAAAGGATTAACAATCAGCCTAGGAGTAAGATAACAATCCTAACTAAGCTTTCCCTAGCAGAGTCTGTCAGCAGCTGTCCCTTAAGTAATTACTGTAGGCAGACAACTGAGTAAAATGGCTGGAGAACCTTGCCTTTTATAAGGGGGGGTGGGGCTCCAGGAGTGAGTGTAGTCTGATTGGTGACAATGTGCCTACTGACTGTGATGTAGAGGGTCAAAGTTGTGCTCAGTGGAGCATTATTGGGGCGAATCGAACTTCTGCAAAAGTTCGCCTTCACCGGCGAACGCGAACCACCTAAAGTTTGCCTGGAACCGTTCGCGGGCAAACCGTTCGGCCCATCTCTAATATATATATATATATATATATATATATATATATATATATATATATATATATATATCTCCTACTAATATTATAAATGGGAAAGTTCGGATGTGTGGATGTTTGGATGTTTGGATGTTTGTTACTCGATCACGCAAAAATGGCTGAACGGATTTGAATTAAATTTGGCACACACACAGTACATTACCTGGAATAAAGTATAGGATACTTTTTATTCCCATAATCAAAAAGGGGGCGGAGACAAATACACATTTCACTGGAAAATGTAAACAGCAGCCATTCTTACACTGTTAATGGTAGAGTTTGTATAGATGGCCACTGGGTGACTGGGATTAATATTCAAAAAAGTGGGTGGAGCCTATAAAAGCCAATCAAAATTTACCTATTGATTTTCAAAGGGAATATGTAATTGCTACCATTCTTGCACTGTTAATGGCACAAGCCTTAAACCTGGTACAGTTGGTCATTGGGTGACTGGGGTTCAAATTTAGACAAAGGGGTGGAGCCACAAACAGCCAATTTATTGAATCTCAATGCAATCTCAATTTTTTTTTTGATGAGCTCGGAGTCACTTTAAATATTCCCCTTAAAAATCAATAGGAAGATTTTAATTGGCTTTTGTAGGCTCCACCCACATTTCTGAATATTAATCCCAGTCACTCAGTGACAAACTGTGCAAAGTTTGAGAACCCTACCATTAACAGTGTAAGAATGGCCGCAGTTTACATTTTTCCAATGAAATTTGTATTTTTCTCCACCCACTGATTTCCTGACATTGTTCGGGTATGTATTTGGCTAGTGTTGGCTCTGCCCACTTTTTCTAATCCTAACACACATTTACTCAATGACCTAGTTTATGAGCTTTGTGGTCTTTGGCATCAATGATATGCATTGAAATGAAATAAATCTAATTGGCTGTGGCTCCAGTTCCTTTTCTGAATTTGAACCCCAGTCACCAAAAGGCCAACTGTACCAGCTTTGAGGCTTGTGCCATTAACAGTGCAAGAATCTTTAAAAAAAAAAAAAGTGCAAGAATGGCAGCAATTAAATATTTCCCCTTCAAAATCAATTGGTGAATTTTGATTGTCTTTTGTAGGTTCCACCCACTTTTCTGAATATTAATCCCAGTCACCCAGTGACCAACTGTGCAAAGACTGAGAACTCTACCATTGGCAATGTAAGAATGGCTGCAATTTACATTCTGCCAACGAAATTTGTATTTTTCTCCACCCACTGATGTCCTGATGTTCCCTGAGTGCGTACGTTAAAAAAGGGCGCCGGGAAAAAAGGGCGCAGGGTTTTAAAAGATAATCATGAATAACGTTTAAAAAAAAATTGTGTTATATTTCGTTTAAAAGTAATGTTTTATAAAGTTATAAATCATTAAAGAATGTGTATAAAATCGGCAATTTTAAAAACGTTAATCTTCCCTGTTTAAAAATAGAAATTTATAATAACGTTTTATAAAACATTAATAAGAATTTTACTAAAGCTATACCTAACCCTACTCTCACACAGAACCCTCCCTGTACCTATCCCTAACCCCTAGACCCCCCTGTTGGTGCCTAACCTTAAGACCCCCCTGGTGGTGCCTAACCCTAAGACCCCCCTGTTGGTGCCTAAACCTAAGACCCCCCTGTTGGTGCCTAAACCTAAGACCCCCTGTTGGTGCCTAAACCTAAGACCCCCTGGTGGTGCCTAAACCTAAGACCCCCCTGTGATAAGTAATAACCACTTCAGCCTACAGCTTCGAAAATCTTATGCATCCGAGCAATGTTCACCTCCCATTCATTCGCTAATAACTTTATCGCTACTTATCAAAATTAATTGATCTATATCTCGTTTTTTCCGCCACTAATTAGGCTTTCTTTAGGTAGTACATTTTGCTAGGAGCCACTTTACTGTAAATACATTTTAACAGGAAGATTAAGATAGAAATGGAAAAAAATCATTATTTCTCAGTTTTTGGCCATTATAGTTTAAAATTAATACATGCTACAGTAATTAAAACCCATGCATTTTATGTGCCCATTTGTCCCGCTTATTACACTATTTAAATTACGTCCCTATCACAATTTATGGCGCCGATATTTTATTTAAAAATAAAGGTGCATGTTTTCAATTTGGGTCCATCACTATTTACAAGCTTATAATTTTAAAAAATTTAATAAGATACTCTCTTGACATGTATATTTAAAAAGTTCAGACCCTTAGGTAACTATTTATGTAGTTTTTTTTTTTTAATTGTAATTTTTTTTATTTTATTTTTTTTATACAAAAATGTATTTGGGTAATTTTAGTTTGGGAGGTAAATAGCCAATTTTAGATGTAATATAATGTATTTTTTATTCAATACAGGTATGTGGGTGCAGTTTACTATTTCAAAAAATTCCTGGATGCGAACAATGTCGCATCTAGGAACTAAAATGAAGAGAAGAAGTTTCCTGGGGGCAGAAATACCACGCTCTCTGATGAGAAAGCGTCGGTATTTCTGCCGGGGATTTAGATCGGTGAATGGGAATTATATTCCCATTCACTGATCGGGGGGGCAGCGGGAGGTAGCGGGAGCGCGCGCGGGCGCGCGCCCGATCGCGCGCACCACACGGCTGCAGCACCACTGCCTATCTGGACGGATATATGCGTCCAGATATAGCGAAGTGGTTAATAACGTTTTAAAAAAATATGGTGCGGTTTTTCGTTTAAAAATGTAAAAAAAAAAAAAAAATTGTACGGTTTTTCGTTTAAAAGTAATGTTTTAAAAAAATATTGTACTGTTTTTCGTTTAAAAATAATGTTTAAAAATTATAAATCATTAAATAATGTGTAATCATGAGAAATAGTTATAAAACATTAAAAGTCTCCGGGCGCCGCTTTTAAAACGTTATTTTTCTCCTGCGCCCTTTTTTCCTGTTGGGCGCCGATTAAACAATATTTATTATGGGAGTGAATGGCGGCGCCCTTTTTGTCCACCTGCCTCATGCGCCCAAATTTCCTGCTTCCCCCTGAGTATGTATTTGGCTGGTGTTCTGATTGGCTGTTTGTGGTTCCACCCTTTCTCTGAATTTAAACCCTAGTCACCCAATGACCAACTGTACCAAATCTGAGGCTTGTGCCATTAACAGTGCAAGAATGGCAGCAATGAAATATTCCCTTTGAAAATCAATAGGTGAATTTTGATTGGCTTTTGTAGGAGGATAACTAGCAGGAAGAGAACCGGCATTGCAGTGCAGTGAATATTAATTAGCCATGTGGCTAGGCAAAATAGCGGACTCTCCCCTACTCCTCTCCTGCACACAAAAAACAATTAAACAACATTACTGAGCATGTGTAAACAGTCTAACGTGGCTGAAACCGCGAATAACACACAGCATGCTGCACTTTCATAGAACGTGCAGCGTTACAGTGTAACGCAACGTGGGCACTGTGAACAGCCCATTGATTTTTAATTGCTGGGAATTGGGCTGCGTTACTGGCTGCTCTAACATGCGCCTGTAACGTCCCACTGTGAAAGCAGCCTTAGGGCTTGATTCACAAAGGAGTGCTAACTGTTAGCACGGGCGTTTTCACGTGAATTTTCGCGCAAAACGATAATGTTTTCGCGCACAAACGGCAATTTTCATGCAAAAACGATATCGATTTTGCGCGGAAATTCGCGTTTGCGCGCGAAAACGTTATAGTTTCATGCAAAAGTTTGCGATTGCGCGCAATGCAAAAATTCGCGCGAAAAAGCCCGTGCTAACAGTTAGCACTCTTTTGTGAATCAAGCCCTTAGGGTCTAATAGCTTGCAAAAAAATGGCACCACTTTTAGATCCTAAAATCCACTAGTAATCATACAGGTAGAAAGGTTAAAGATGAACTCTACTTAAAGGAAAATAAACTCATGAGATAAACAATTGTATCCATCCTCCTTCTCCTAAAAATGACTTTTTTAGATATCCCACAGTTTTTACTGTTTTATTGTCTCTGCTCAATGATACCTTCATTGAAGTATGCCTGAAACATACAGAAACTGTCACTTGCATACCTGATTTTTTAACTCTTTTAGGCAGAGAAAGAAAGAAAGGAAGACAGCCTAGTTATTTGTGTGCTTGGCACTGTACATACACATGTCTATCTCATTATGTCACATGTCACCTCGGGTGTCCTTTAATGAATGAATTTGCTTATATTTTACAAAATAAAATCTTTCCTCACTCTGATAGACATTCTTAACCACTTGAGGACCGCAGTGTTAAACCCCCCTAAAGACCAGGCCATTTTTCACAATAATCGCCACTGCAGCTTTAAGGCCTCTCTGTAGAGCCACACAACACAGCACACAAGTGATTCCCCCCCCCCCCTTTTTTCTCCCCACCAACAGAGCTCTCTGTTGGTGGGGTCTGATCGCCCCCCCATGTGTATTTTTTTTTTTGTAACTATTTTTATCTTTATTTTAATAATAAAAATGGCTATTTATTTATTTTTTACAATCCCCTTCCCCTACCAGATAATCAGCGTGATCGGCTGTCATAGGCTTCAGCCTAATAAAGCGGATCACCTCCAAGCCCACAGAGGGGATAGCCATGTGACACAGCGCTGCCGTGGATCACAGCGCTGTACAAGCTAATTAGACAGCGGTTTCACCATCTAACAGTCTCCTAGCGGCGATCTATCAAGCGGAAATGTGCGCGCATCCGGAAAAACGAGCCCCAAGGTCTTTACGCCAATCGCCGTCAGGCGGTCCTAGTGCTGCTGCTGTGGCCACTGGCGTGACGCGGTCGGCAACAAGTTAAAGGACAACTGTAGTGAGAGGGATATGGAGGCTGCCATATTTATTTCCCTTTAAGCAATACCAGTTGCCTGACTATCCTGATGATCCTCTGTCTCTAATGCTTTTAGCTACAGACCCAGAACAAGCATGCAGATCAGGTGTTTCTGACATTATTGTCAGATCTGACAAGATTAGCTGCATGCTTGTTTCTGGTGTTATTCAGACAATACTGCAGCCAAATAGATCAGAAGGGCTGACAGGTAACTGGGAATGTTTAAAAGGAAATACATATGGCAGCCCCCATATACCTCTCATTACAGTTGTCCTTTAAATTTGTTACAGATGGTGACATCATTACTGCTGGCAAGGTGCATCAAATTGGAATGTTTGTTTTGTGTGTTGTTTTTTGTGAGGTGAGCAGGAGCAACTCCTGGCCTCCCAGAGTGCTTTGGGGTAGAAGGCAGTGTGACATCACTGGGAGGGTGGGGTTACATACCAATATACACACATATATAGACATAGAAAATGTTCCTATTTCTCAAACCAGAATCATTAATGTAAAAAAATGTGAATCCAAATGATGTATTACGTTCTGTTAAATGTCATTATGGTTCCTCTTACAGTCAATTAGCTTTTGATGTAAAAACTGTGCCGGTAACAGCATAAGGTCCCTGGAGCAGCAATTAAAGATGCCATGCCACTTATTCATGAATAAAATGAGTGCTCTTTACAGAAGATTGATGTTAGAATGATAAGCAGTCCCCTGGGTGGTCTGACAACTGAAATATTCCATCACGACTGACACATGCAAGGATAAGGTAACTTCTCTTTTGTCCAGGTTCTCAATTTGTCCTTTTATTTTCAAATCAAAATCCAAAAATCTTTATTGGCAGGACCAAACCAAATACATTTAGCATTGTCAAAGCAAAACAAAGCATTAACATGGGGATGGGGCGGCCGCAGAGTGGCTCTCTCAGGCCTCAGGGACACCATATTCCAATCCAATCCAAAAAAGATTTATTGACAGGACCAAATACATTTAGCATTGCCCAAGCAAAACAAAACATTAACATGGGGAGGGGGGATTGTGGGAATAAGGGAAGGATATAGGGGGTTGGGGTATATAGTCCATAGGTGTGTGAAGGGTGTAAGGGACAGTATGGGGGACTGGGAAATACAGTCCATAGGGGGTATTGGGGGAATACAGTCCATGTGGTATCATGTTCCTCTCAGTTGGTGACAGGCTGTGACATATCGGGCAGCTATTTGCATGGTTGTTTTCTCCTCCCCCAGTCGGATGTAGAGTTTCTTCTCCTCATATGGCGTCATCTCGCGAGGAGGGCGATTTGTTGGAAGCTCACGTAGTGTAGTGTATGTATCTTAGTCTAGGGCTAATTGGGGGTGGGGGTAAAAAATGTTTTTTTCTTGTGCAAAAATGATTTTTTTTTTAATTAATGATAAAACAAATCGCAGCAGCAATCAGATACCACCAAAGGAAACCTCTATTGGTGAGAAGTAAAGAGGGTAAAATTCATTTGGGTGCTAAGTTGTATGACTGAGCAATAAACTGTCAATGTTGTGAAGTGTTGAATTGTTAAAAATTGCCCTGTCACTGGGGGGTATAAACCTCTGGTCCTCAAGTGGTTAAACAGAGTTCAGGATGATTTCGGGCTCTGTAACCTATTCCCTTTAAATAATAGGACATGTATGAATTAGCCTGGTGGGACCATCAATATAATGTTGACATCTATGGGATTGTTGAGAAGTTATTCTGGTTCCGCTCAGTTTTATATTCTCACTCTGCCGGCTTTCACCAAATGAATTGTTTTATCATTGACTCGTGGCTCCCTTCTGTTAGGTTGTATGACTCAGCAGCAAATGCTCTAACTGAGATTTACGGCTTTGGCATCCCTCTTCCTGCAAGCATCCCATGCTATAAATTGTCCTCACGCTCCTCACTGCCTACTGCTGTGACACCTTCTACGTCAAGACTGCACATTCCCTCTAAACTATTCACTTTCTACTGCTAAGAAAGTCACTTCTTAGGGAAGATGGATCTGTATAAGTAATGCATGACAAGTTGCTTTTTTTTTCATTTTGATTCCTTATTTATTGTGCAATGTGGAATAGGCTTTGCCTATTCTATATCAAGCTGCTGCTTCTCGCCAAGGGAAACTGAAAATAACCCCAAAAATGAATTGAGGAGCACAAGATTACCTTTCCACGGGCTCCATACATCAGTCAGTAATGGCAACACCGTGCTTGTAATGCTACATAGGAGCTATCATATGTAGTAATTGCATAAAGCAGGCATGTCCAAAGTCTGAGCTAAGGGCCATATGTGGCCCGCAGAGTCTTTTCTGGTGGTCTCCAAAGATCTGTACAGTTGTTCATTCCATGTGACTCATGGGCCGTAGCTGTGGGTGCTGCATGCAGGGGCCACCTTGTTTTGCCGCCCTGCCTCCCCCTTTGCTCGCCTATAGGTTATCAGCAACCACTATAGCAGTATCAGCCACTGGTTTGCTGCCGCCACTATGCTAGCAGCAGTAACAGCGACTGATTAGAAGCTGCCACTTTGCAAGCAGCAGTAACAGCCACTGATTAGCAGCTGCCACTGTGCCAACAGCAATAATAGCCACTGATTAGCAGTCGCCACTGTGTCAGCAGCAGTAACAGCCACTGATTAGCAGCCACCACTGTGTCAGCAGCAGTAACAGCCACTGATTAGCAGCCACCACTGTGTCAGCAGCGATAACAGTGACTGATTAGCAGCTGCCACTATGCCAGCAGCAGTACCATCCACTGATTAGCAGCTACCACTGTGCCAGCAGCAGTAACAGCAACTGATTAGCAGCCGCCACTGAGCCAGCAGTAGTAACAGCCACTGATTAGTAGCTGCCACTATGCCAGCAGCAGTAACAGCAACTGATTAGCAGCCACCACTATGCCAGCAGCAGTAACAGCCTAGTCTAGAACCAACCCTGTGCACACACACAATGGTTGTTGCCCATAGGGAATAGAACTTGATCTCTTGGGTGACAGTTCTGGGGTGAGCACTGTACAGATGCCACACTCTGCTATCGCGCACATCTGTTTCTATACTGTGGGGAGGAGGGAGCTTTCTTCACTCAAGGCTACTAGTTCTCATAAGACACCTTAGTTCTACAGCAATATTTACAGTATTAATGTT
Source organism: Hyperolius riggenbachi (assembly GCF_040937935.1). NCBI lineage: Eukaryota > Metazoa > Chordata > Amphibia > Anura > Hyperoliidae > Hyperolius > Hyperolius riggenbachi. Next base: position 65,797,448 of record NC_090646.1, read on the forward strand.
TGACTGGTATACAATAGTAAAAAAATCCCTTGCCAACCCACCCACCAGGCAGGAAGAGAATCTGTAGTTTAGAACCCGCACCCTACCCTTCCCATTTAGACCCATGTAGTAACATGGCTCTATGCCTATCTTCTTCTTCTCTCTCGTTAATACATTTTAGCCCAAAACAAAGACAGTTTAGGAGAGCATTTAACAAGCTCCCTGGTGGCATGTTTATTCAACCAGTTTACAGACCACATCAGGTAGGCTATAACAATTGCACTTAAAGCACTTTAAATCTTTAAATAAAAGAGAAACAGTAAACACATCCATCATCCAATCTAACGAGACGCATTTAGTAGAACAACTCATCATGTTTCAAGATTACCTAAAGACATTTATGTAGAAAGCGAAGAATGGTGTGAGCGGTTGAAATTTATGGACCAATGACCATGAAACTCAGATGAACCTTCCCCATTTCACATAGACAACCGCTTAATAGCTTAGATATTATCACTAGTGGCTTGGAGCTCCTCCAGCCAGCTAAGACTACAAATAAGCAGTTCTATTGACTAAGATAAATTTAGAACTTTTCTTGGGTTACTTGAGACCAGCCAATCTGTAGTTTGAACCAATGTTAGGCCATGTGAATAACAGAAACTCCTATGTAGGTGACACCTAGCGCAATTTGAAGTGGCAGAACACTTGCCTTTGAGAAGTTTTTCAGACGTCATGTAAGGTCTGTGGAGTAGACAAATTTGTGAACATTTCTGAGGGTCATTAAGGGAAACTTTAGATAAATACTAGTTCATCAGTAATCCCTCCCAAATAAAAAGATCATGTTTTCTTTAACCACTTCAGCAACCATGTTGTTTTCACCTTAAGGATGTAAGCAATTTTCCCCTGCAAGAGCTCCTCCCATTTAGTCACCAATAACTTTATTACTACTTAGCACACCCAAATGATCTGTATCTCATTTTTTTTTTTTTTTTGCCACAAATTAGGCGTTTTGGGGGTGATATTTGTTTTGAGTAATTACTTTATTTTCCATGCATTTTAGAGGAAAATACAAGAAAAAATAAATGAAAAAATACACAATTTATCCAATTCCATCCCCTTAGTTTTTTAAAAAACAATGCTGCTATAGATAAAACCCATACATTATATTTGCCCAGTTGTCATGTCTATCACAACATTTAAATGTTGTCCCTAGTACACTATATACATACAGTATATGGTGACAATATATTATTTGGATATAAAGGTGTATTTTTTCTGTATTGTTTTAAATCAATAATTACAATCCCGTACTTGCTAAGATAACAATAATATACCCTCATTATATACATATTATGTATTTTTTAATATATGTTTATATTTTGTAGCTATGGGGGGGGGGGGTAATAAAATATAAGGTTTAATTAAACTTTAACCACTTAATGACAAGCTGACTTATAAAAACATCCTGCTAGGACTTTTTTATAAGTCAGACAGTGCTGCTGCCGCTGTACATGTGCGCGTGAAAATAGTGAAAAAAAAAACCCCGCCAAAGTAAAAATACACCTTTATTTCCAAATACTATATTGTCACCATACTTTGTACTAGGGACATAATTAAAATCTTGTGATAACCAGGACAAATAGGCAGATAAAGTGTGTGGGTTTTATGCACAGTAGAAGTGTTTATATTAAAACTATAGGGGATGAAATTGGAGATTTTTTTTTTTCCCCTTTAAAATTCATAGAAAATAAAGTAATTACTGAAAACAAATATCAACCCCAAAAAGCCCAATTGCTTTGGCAATGCTAAATGTATTTGGACCTGCCAATAAAGCTTTTTTGGATTTGGATTCGAATATAGATCATTTTATTGTGGTTAGTAGTGATTAAGCTATTGGCAAATGAAAGAGATGAGCACTGAAAGATGAAAATCGCTCTTGTCCGTTTGGGTAAAAAACGCTTTGGGGTGAATGGTTAAATGTATTTATTTATTTGTTTTTACTTTTATTTTACTTTTGCACTATCCTGGAATTTACCAGGAAGTGCTCAATCTTTTTTTTTTTTTTTAACTACATTTGTACTTTCACATTTATGAATCAACATGCCTCATGATTCAAGGCATGTTGATTCATTAACAGGCACTTCGGTTGGCTCCTGGAATACATGGTCCCCTTCACCAATCAATTCCATGTAAGTCCCACCACAAATGAGCCGCAGGAGCACATGCATGCGCAAGCACCTGCCGCCACAACTCTGGACGTGAATGCGCATCCAGATATACTAGCACAGCTAGTCGTCTAGATAGGATTAAGTGATTAAAATGTTACTGGACTTTGTTCATGAGGATCTGTCTATAATCAAATTGTATTTTACCTCTAGATCAGGGGTGTCAAACTCAAATACAATGTAAGCCGAAATTGAACACTGTGACCAAGTTGCAGGCCAAACTCAATGTCTAGTGGACACCTCCTTCCCTTATAAAGTTGCCTGGTGTCTAGTGGCCCCCTCCCTTTTCTATACAGTTTCCTAGTGACTAGTAGCCATCCTCCCTTCCCCACACAGTTGTCTGGTGTCTAGTGGTCCTCCCTCACCTATACAGTTGTCTGGTGTTTATAGGTCCTTTCTCCCCTATACAGTGGCATAGCTATGAAGCTGTGGGCCCCGATGCAAGTTTTACATTGGGGCCCCCAAGCACTCTATACATAACAATTGATACAGCGCACTAAAACCTGCCAGGGGCAACTACAGTGTCAGAGGTGCAAGAAGGGGATGGGGAACAGTTTGTTAATGATTACCACTATTCACAGTATCTATAGAGGTGAATATTATGAGCATGGGCCAATAGAGAACTAATATTGCAGGTGAGGCAGGGCCCCTCAGGGCCCCTCTGGCCCAAGGGCCCCGATGCGGTTGCAACCTCTGCAACCCCTATTGCTACGCCCCTGCCCCTATACTGTTCCCTGGTTTCTAGTGGTCCCCTCACTCCTTCCCTCCCCTGTACAGCTCCCTGGTGTCTTGTGGTCCGCCTCCCACCTCTACACAGTTCCACGGAATCTAGTAGTCCCCCATCTCACACTCCTAATCTGTTTATTTGTTTCTAGTGAACCCCTCCCCCCATTATATAGTTCACTGTTGTGTAGGGCTTCCCCCCTCCCCATTGGCTTCCCTAATGATATAGGGCTTTAACTCAAAGACAGCTTCCCTAGTGGTCCAACATAATGCAAAAGGCTCTGCAGGCCCAGATGTGGCCCGCAGGCCAGAGTTTGACATGTATCATCTAGCTGGACCATCCCAATATAGGCCCATATGCAATTAACTTTTTATCCTTAGTTTTCTGCTAGATTAGATTTCCATGCCTTGCCAATAAAAGGCCTTTTAAACCACCAGCATGCAAAGAGGATACTCAAAATAATGATGATAGTACTTTTTCAATTGCAAAGTATTTTTAAAGAGAAGATGAAAAGTTATCTCCTAGGAGAAAACGTTGATTGAATATGGGACATAATCTGTAAGCTTGTGAAAAAACTTAGTATTGGTGGGTGGAACTGTTCAGCAAGGTAGGTCCAGTACTGGCTACACAGTGGCAAGTTAGTACCGTCATTTGTAAAGTATAATTTCGGGTACATATTATGTCGGTGCCGCTCAGTTCGGCGTGGGGAGAGCCGAATGACGGCTTTCCACACTGCCGCTAAACTCAGAGGCGGCGTTAAATACTAATTGCTGCTATGACGGCGCCCAGCTGCTTCGACACTCTGCTCTCAGAGCCACGCGCCGAAATAAACTGGTCCGTACAATTTCACTTTTGTGGATTTTCAGGAAATTTGCCTATAACCTTGATTTCATATAATTTTTGCAAAATTCCACAAAATTACGTTTATGAAATTCACTTAAAGAGACACTGAAGCGAAAAACAAAAATATGATATAGTGAATTGGTTGTGTACTATGAATAATTACTAGAAGATCAGCAGCAAAGAAAATATTCTCATACTTTTATTTTCAGGTATATAGTGTTTTTTCTAACATTGCATCATTCTATAATATGTGCAGATTACACAACACTCAGCATTCAAAATGAGTCTTTCAGAGCAGTCTGTGGAGTAATGACCTCTCCTCTAGCAGAGGAAAAGTAAATAGTCCAGGAACAGTTGAGATAATAAAAGTCAGATAACAGCCCTCTCCACCACTAACTTAGTCGGAGAGCTTAATGGCTTGTTTGCATAGAGATAACAACTGGAGTTTCTCAACTCTTCCTGTACTGGAAACAATTACACTGATGTATCTGATCTTAATGTTTTATTTCTTAGCTGTGCTACACATACAAATCATAATATCATCATTTTTTTTTCCGCTTCAGTGTTTTTTTAAGTGTTTTGAACATATTTTCGCATATCAACATCACATGCAAAAATTCTTCTGCATGAATGTGAAAATTAATTTTCACCATATACATTTAAGTCAGTGGGCATGAGAAAACACATCTATGTATAACTGAGCACAGTACATATATGAAAATTATGGTTATGCATGCGAAAATTCATTTTCACCAAATGCATTGAAGTCAATGGGAATTTTCACATAGATGAGTATGTCACAAATTTATGAATCAATGCAAAATTATGATCAAGTGCAAAATTAATTTTGCAATAGTTTGAAATTTTTGCATTACGATTTCACAATGTAATTGCGAATTTATCTGCAAAATTACTACTTTGCAAACTTTAAGCTCATCGTTGCAGGTTAATTATTTATTTATTTCATTTATAAAGTGCCAACATAATACGCAGCGCTAGACCTTAGTTAAGGTTACAGACAATATTTAGGGGTGACATACAGCAATAAGACAATACAGGAATACATGCAAACCAGATCACGCAGCACAGTAGGAGTACAAGGCAATTGCTGCTTAGTCAGTAACTGGATGGGAGCATGGAGATAAGCCCAGTCGAGTTCACTCAGATCCATAGGAAGGGTGCACCAGGCCCGTATTTACCTCAAAGGAGCCTATAGGCACAGATGTCCTGGCATCCTAGACTTCACCCTCCATAATCCGAACCGCACTACAAGTATGCTGGCTGGCCCAGCTGTCACTTCTCCCTTACTACCCTTGCCTGTCACAGGCAGCTACAGGTGGCCCCTAGCCAGAGCTATCCTCAATATCAAGTAGCTAGAGGTGCCCCCAAGTATTAGGCAGCTAGAGAAACCTCAATAATAAGTACCTAGAGGTGCCCCTGACTGAAGGGAGATCTCTTCAGTGGAATGACGAGATCTGGGTGAGTAACCTCTAATTTACACTCTCATCAGGACTTTGCATAGGGAAGGAGAGAGGCGTTCTGGGAGGGGAGTGAGCCGCCTTTTCATCGTCAGGCGCCTATAGGCACGTGCCTACAGTGCCTTATGCTAAATCCAGCCCTGGGGTGCACAGTAATGGAGGTGCATGATCAGGTAGGACACAAAAGCAGCAGGACCCTACCAAAGGCTTACAATTTAGAGGATCAATAGATTTTTAATATACCAATTGAATCTATCAAGAGTGCAGTTAGTCTGCTGAAGAAAATTTGCAATAAAGCTTCTCTACATCAATTTAAAACTAGATGCCAAGGAAAAAAATAGTGTGATCACTCATTAGTATGTGACACAGTGGCTTGGTGGACAGCTCCAGGGCAGGCCCTTCCATGGGGCAATTTGGGCAAGTGCTCCAAGACCCTGAGCCAGCTACCAGGGCCCCCCAGGTCTACCCCCAACTTTATTGTGGTGCCCTGCAAACTTTTTAGTAGTGTAGAGAGTCACCTGTCCTGGCTGGCGCGCTCCATGGGGCTCTGTGCGTTCCCGTCTTTATCCCCGTAGCTCCCATTTTCTCAGTGACTCGGCGGCATATTACATAATAGCAGGCATGGAGGAGAAGCTCCCCTGCAAAAGTGAAGATGGGGACGCACATAGCCACAGACTAATGGCGTGCATTAGCCAGGACTGGCGAGTTGCTACATATTTATTTATTTCAGTATTTATATAGCGCCAACAAATTACGCAGCGCTTTACAGAGTATATTGTCTTGTCACTAACTGTCCCTCAGAGTAGCTCACAATCTAATCACTACCATAGTCATATGTCTATGTATTTATTGTGTAGTCCATGTATCATAGTCTAGGGCCAATTTTAGGAGGAAGCCAAATAACTTATCTGTATGTTTTTGGGGTGTGTGAGGAAACCGGAGTGCCCGGAGGAAACCCACACAGACACGGGGAGAACATACAAACTCCGTACAGATTTTGACCTAGCTGGGATTTTAACCGGGGACCCAGTGCTGCAAGGCGAGACCGCTAACCACTATGCCACCATGCTGTACTTGTCACACTTGATACATACCCAAAAACTGTGCAGGGGCCATGGGGACCACAATAAAGTTGGGGGAAGATTGGGGGGAAGGGGGTGTCTTTCAGCGGACCACCAGGTTAATTATAACAATAACAATAATATTTTTATAGCGCTTTTCTCCCTGGGGTCTTAAAGCGCTGTGACCCTGCATTATGCAGTCTCAAAGGCCCGGGAAAAGAGGTGAGTTTTTAGCCTTTTTTAAAGCTGTCCAGAGAAGGAGCCTCTCGTACTGATTGTAGTTATAATTATAAGAGCCACATTGTAACTAGAACCAGCCCTGGACAAATCACAGTCTTGCCTTCTGCCACGGACATATAGGTACACTGCAGGGGGGTGAGGCACACGGTGAACGTATTGACGTACCTCAGAGGGAAAAGTAATTTGGGGTGCAGCAATCGCCAGAACCCCAAATGACCCTGGCACGGGGTACGCTCTGTAGCATTAGCACTAGTGTGGCACCCAGTTCAGGCGCTGAGCGCCAAAATAACCTGCTTAGCTTTTACCAACTAGAGTTCCAGGTTTCATTCTTGGTGGGACACTTGGACACTGCCTGACGAGAATTTGCATGTGTTCCTTTGTTTATCTTGGCTGTCTCCCAAAAGTTGGCCTTAGGCTATGACTACGATAGCGATCGGATTATAAACTCCTTCAGGGATACTTAGCCACAAGAATTATTCAGTGGTCTCTGTACCGCACTGCAAGAAATGTCAGAGTTATACATATCCATTATGTTAACATTTTAAATCATTTAATTGTAGGGGAGATATTCATTTTTAATTTCGGAGATCACCTGACAGATATCTGTTTTTCAGCGTTAATTTTCACATGAATAGAAACACTGCTAGGGCTCTTGCACACTACATGCGATTCTGATTTGCGTTTTTGACGCGATTTTACATGCGATTCCGATTTTTCATCGGTGCTGCATGCTGCGTTTTTCTTCTTATTTTGATAGCATACAGGGAAAATTGCAAATCGGAAATGCAAATCAGAATCACAAGTCAGATTTGTAGTGTTACAGGGAGCCTTTTGGACCTTTCACAGAAAATCACATACCCTTTCAAACTGCAAAACACATACATTCATACATTTTCTAAAATGTGCAAACATGTTCATAATGAGAAAGGATCCTTTAGGCTTCTTTTCCACCGGGAGCTGAAAGCGGTGAATTTATCGCTGGTCAGCTGATCTCGTTCACTGGCTGGTTGCTTGCTAGCGTTCTGCACAGGCAGTGGACAGGCAGCGCCTCCACGGAGTTGTGTCTGAGGATGTTGGTTGCTGTTCTTAGACGCGACACAAGTCTTTTTTGTTACCACCGGGTAAAGATGATGCCCGTAAAATGTGACACCCACAGTATTACCAAATGCTACCATATGGCTGCATGTAATTGTAGTTGAATGGTGCTTGTGGCCGGCAGCTGGGCTGCTGAATTGCTTGATAAATGACAAACAAACTGTTCAGCAACCCGTGTAAAAGAGGTTTAACCACTTAACGACCGCCTAACGCCGATAGGCGTTGGCGGGTCGTTAGTTGTATAGCATGGAAACCTTTCCATGCCAGTTCACGGAGGCTGTCTCCGTGAACAGCTGGAGCAGGGCCGGGCCGAGGCAGAGGCTGGAGAGGCTCCAGCCTCAGGGCGCAGTGTAGGAGGGGGCGCTCAATTCATTCAGCTGTCATTCCCAATTGTGTTTGAAGCAGAAAGAAATAAGAAAAGGGGATACATGACAGTGACTGCAAGCCAGATAACTAGAGATTAAGGTGTTGGGGAGGTTGGGGGCCCTGGGGCACCTATTAGTCTAATAGCAATCAGTGTGTGAAGGCTGGGGTGGGAGGGATGGAGGGGCGCACTTTGCTGTCTCAGCCTTGCTGAAGGACCTTGTCCCACCTCTGAGCCGGAGAGCCGCCGATCGCGGCTCACCAGCGAACTGTAAACAGGCGGGGAAGAAATCCCCGCTGTTTACATCACACGGCGCTGCTGCGCAGCAGCGCCGTGACATAGATCAGCGATCCCCAGCCTCTGATTGGCCGGGGATTGCCGGCATATGATAGGCTGAGGCCTATCCTTCAATGCGCAGGACGGAAATCTGTCCTGCGCAGCCCATGGAGGGAGAGGGAGGTAAGGGGAAGGAGGGAGCTTTGAAGAGCCCCCCCGCAGATCGCAAACAGCCGGCGGCGATCAGACCCCCCCAGCAGGACATCCCCCTAGTGGGGAAAAAAGGGGGAAGTCTGATCGCCAAGGCTCAATCCTGATCGGTGCTGCGGGCTGGAGAGCCCACGCAGCACCGATCACTGCAGAAAGCCCTGGTCCTTAAGTTGTTAAAGGAGTTATTGCAGTTTTTTAGATTGTTATATATCTTATGGCAAAAGCCAGAAGTTGGCCAAAGTAAGAACTGACTGGCCAGGTCTCAAAATGGTCAATTTAATTGTAACATCACCGGCTAAAGTCCAACATTGGCTGGCCAATGTGCAACATGGCTTTCCAGCCATTTCACTATTTGCCTAGTGCCATGTCACTTTCTTGGACATGACTGATCCTGGAGAGGTAGGAAGAATAGGGTTAGGCAGAGAAGAGGGGAGGTTAGTGTTGGGCAGAGGAAAGGGAAGGCTAGTGTTAAGTAGAGAAGAGAAGAGGTTAGTGTTAAGCAGGGGAGAATGGAGATTAGTGTTAGGCACAGGAAAGTGGAGGTTAGTGTTAGGCAGAGAGGGGGAGGTTAAGGGTGGACACAGGTAAGGGTAATTTATTTTAAGCAAAGGAAGGGGGGGGGGGGGGTTGGTGTAAGGCAGAGGTGAGCGGAGATTAGTGTTAGGCACTAGAGAGGTTAAAGCCAATGGGTACCGTATTAAAAAAGAAAAAGTCAGATACTCACCTAAGGAGAGGGAAGGCTTGGTTCTAATGAGCCTTCCCTCTCCTCTCCCGGTGCCCTCGGTGCTGCGCTGGCTCCCCCGTTCGCGTCCGCCGCCGCAGGGACTTCGGAGGTCTTCGGGAGCACTCGGGCTTCCGAAGACGGGCCGCTCCATACTACGTATGCGCGAGTGCGTCATAGAGGGCGATCGCGCATGCGTAGTATGGAGCGGCCGCGTCATCGGGAGCCCAAGTGCTCCCGAAGGCTTCCGAAAGCTCCCGAAGGCATGCGGAAGTGGCAGTATTTGACCGAACTGGTCGAATACTGCCACGGGGGATCCTGCGCGGGACCAGGCACCGGGAGAGGAGGGGGAAGGCTCATTAGGACCAAGCCTTCCCTCTCCTTAGGTGAGTATCTGACTTTTTCTTTTTTCATCGGTAAACATTCACTTTAAGGTTAGTGTTAGGCATAGGCCTGCAGGTCACACATTCAGAAGAAAATGATTTTTTGGTCACCTTACCAGCCAAGGTATGATGTATTCTCTTACACCTGACCTTGGCCACATTTCTTGGCATCTTCCCACATTGGCCGGCCACTTCGAGTACTGGCCACACTTCTGGCCTTGGCCATAACATATATACTGTTACAGGGAACATTCGAAGGAGCAGTATCCTCACTGTGACTGTTAAAAAACTCTACCCAACTAAAACAATAAGATTCATACTTTAAATCTAACACATCACTTGTATAAGCACACTAAAAATGCTTTTATTCCTGGACTGTACTGAACGAGGAGCACATTAAGCCGAAACAATCCGACCTCTCAGCCACAAGGCAGACCTTACACGGTTTCTGTATCCATCTCCTGCTGATCCAGACAGAGTTCACGCTGCAACTGCTGTCCCCGGGACCCATAAATCTCATATTAGTCCTTGTTTATGCAATTTGTCATGTTTGAGGCCCCCGTCCAATCCTTAGCAGAAGAGAGAATCCATATGCAACTTTAAACTTCGCTTACTGATTCCAGATAAACATGTTGTGCTGAAAATAGATATAATAAATAAATGAAATAGATTTCTGTCATGGTCTGATGCATTGACTTAAAGTACGTCCTGGCCTATATACTGATAGCAACCGGCCACCAGGGAACTCAGGGTCAAAAACATAGTTAAAGAGAACTTGGGGTGTAGGTAACTGCAAGAAGTAAATACTTACCTAAGCAGAGGGAAGCTGCTAAATTCTCTGCAGGCTTCCCATGCTGTCTTCCGATAGGGTGGTTGGAAATGCCAATTTCTGATTAAGCGGAAATGTTTTTTTTTTTATTATTATTTTTATATATATATATATATATATATATATATATATATATATATATATATATATATATATATATATATATAAAGTTATATGATTTAAAAATGTTTTTCCAGAATCCTTTTTTTTGGGTCACTGTTTTGATACTGTACCAAATTCTCTGATTGGCCCAATGCTTCAGAGTTGAAAGCATTGGACCAATCACAGGCTGCAGTATTTAAATCAGAGAATGTGGAGGTTCACCTCGGAAATTTCCATGGTATTCTCATTTCCACGTTAAAATTCTGCAGCCTGTGATTGGTCCAATGCTTCTGACTCTGAAGTATTTGGTCAATCAGAGAATTCTGTTGTGTATCAAGGATGTCCGAATAATAGCAGATCTCCTTCCACAACTAACATCTGTCACTCCCCTACCTTTGAAATATGTAAACGCTCCCTCAAAATACACTCTATCTGAGGCCATTCCCTCTTCAACCTCTGGCCAAGTTGTGCTCCTACTAGATATCCTAAAAACACACTGCCCCTAGGTATGCATATTGTATACTACCCCACCTCTTGTTTTGTCCCTGTTCCCTTAGATTGTAAGCTCCCAAGAGCTGGTCTCTATCACCCTTTTGTGTCTTCGAATATGTCCTACATTTTATTGATCAAGTTACGTTTGTCACTGTAGTTACCAATTCTGTATTCTGTACCAGTGTCTATATACAGTGGGATGCAAAAGTTTGGGCAACCTTGTATATTGTCATGATTTTCCTGTATAAATCGTTAGTTGTTACAGTGAAAAATGTCAGTTAAATATATCATGTAGGAGACACACACAGTGATATTTGAGAAGTGAAATTAAGTTTATTGGAAGTGTGCAATAATTGTTCAAATACAATTAGGCAGGTGCATAAATGTGGTCACTGTTGTCATTTTATTGATTCCAAAACCTTTAGCACTAATTATTGGAACTTAAATTGGCTTGGTAAGCTCAGTGACCCCTGACCTACATACACAGGTGAATCCAATTATGAGAAAGAGTATTTAAAGGGGTCAATTGTAAGTTTCCCTCCTCTTTTAATTTTATCTGAAGAGTAGCAACATGGGGGTCTCAAAACCACTCTCAAATGACCTGAAGACAAAGATTGTTCACCATCATGGTTTAGGGAAGGATACAGAAAGCTGCCTCAGAGATTTCAGATGTCTGTTTCCACAGTTAGGAACATATTGATGAAATGGAAGACCACAGGCTCAGTTTAAGTTAAGGCTCGAAGTGGCAGACCAAGAAAAATCTCAGATAAACAGAAGCGACGAATGGTGAGAACAGTCAGAGTCAACCCACAGACCAGCACCAAAGACCTACAACATCATCTTGCTGCAGATGGAGTCACTGTGCATCGTTCAACCATTTGGCGCACTTTACACAAGGAGATGCTGTATGCAAGAGTGATGCAGAGTAAGCCTTTTCTCCGCCCACAGCATAAACAGAGCAGCTAAAGCACATTTGGACAAGCCAGCTTCATTTTGGAATAAGGTGCTGTGGACTGATGAAACTAAAATTGAGTTATTTAGGCATTATGCATGGAAGAAAAACAACACAGCATTCCAAGAAAAACACCCACTACCTACAGTAAAATATGGTGGTGGTTCCATCATGCTGTGGGGCTGTGTGGCTAGTGCATGGACAGGGATTATTGTCAAAGTTGAGGGACGCATGGATTCCACTCAGTATCAGCAGATTCTGGAGACCAATGTCCAGGAATCCGTGACAAAGCTGAAGCTGGGCCAGGGCTGGATTCTTCAACAAGACAATGACCTTATACACTGCTTAAAATCCACTAAGGCATTCATACAGATGAACAAGTACAACATTCTGGAATGGCCGTCTCAGTCCCCAGACCAGAATATAATTGAAAATCTCTGGTGTGAGTTAAATAGAGCTGTCCATGTTTAGAAGCCATCGAACCTAGAGATATTTTGTAAAAAGGAATGGTCCAAAATACCTTCAACCAGAATCCAGACTCTCATTGGAACCTACAGGAAGCTTTTAGAGGCTGTAATTTCTGCAAAAGGAGGATTTACTAAATATTGATTTCATTTACTTTTTATTTTTTTTTATTTTGTTTAAACAATTATTGCGCACTTTCTGTAAATCCAATAAACTTAATTTCACTTCTCAAATATCACTGTGTGTGTCTCCTATATGATATATTTAATTGACATGTTTTATCGCAACAACCAACGATTTATACAGGAAAATCATGACAAATAACAAGGTTGCCCAAACTTTCGCATCCCACTATATGATGTATACCATTGTCCATATTTTTCTGTACCCCACATTTGTTTCTTACTTTGTACAGTGCTACAAAATCTGTTGGCACCAGTGATGAGCGAAAATGTCAATATTCTTTTGTATACGTTTTTCAAAAATAATGTAAAATTCGACTGTTGAGCGAAAATACCATCGCAAATTATTTTGTAATAAGTTTGTAATTTTTTTGCATTTTTCATGAATTTTTGCGCCAAAAATAAACAATTATCATGCTTTACTCAAAAATCTCACGATAAAATAATTTTTTTGAGCTTTTTTGAGAATTTTTACATGAGTAAGAAAAAATAGTTTTCTTTGACCATATTGGGAAAATACAATGTATTTTCGTGAATATTTTCTCAAAATCAAAAATAGCATTTTCGATGCAAAAATGACTTTGGCAAAAATTTGCAAACAACACTGCTTTTATAGATCAATCACAATAATTTCCAGTGACTAAAAGGGCACTTTTGGAGACGTTAATACGGAGTGATATGAAAGGATGATGTACACATTGCGGTACGCTGAGGCGTTGGCTCAGTTTTCAGTTACCAGAAGTCTTCATCAATCCTTCAGCCAAGGACATCCTCGGTGTGCCACCTCGGTGACTGTGAAGAATTGGGGCAGCTATTATGAAGCCGGACAGGAAAGAGGTGGAATGAGGTCCTGAATGAAAGTTCCAGAGTTTTGCTGCATGCGAGGCCTGTGTCCAAGTCTGTAAACACTGGAGACCTCTGACACAGATCTGAGCGTGTGATAGAGAGGACAGAAAACAGACTGTCTGGCTTGAAAATGGACAAGTACCAAATCTATGTGTGCTGTATAGTTTATCGTTTATCAGAATTAGTTCTTTTTTTTCAGAGGAAACAGAGGTTCCCAGGCACCAATCAGCAAATAGATCCAGCTGAAGTGTTTGTAAACAGTATTTAAACTGATGGGGGTCACTTATAGCCTTGTTATTTCCCAAGGCTGCTGAGGGCCTTGCTTAAGTGCCTACTGCATGCCTTCCGATGCCTTGAGCTGTAAATCCAGGGGGCCTGTCTGTTTGTTTCTCCATAGATGCTCATATTTGGATCTTCTGTTCCTCTTTGTGGTCGGGAAGCCTGAATTACACATTGTGGAATGTAGAGTGACCAGATTTTTGTAGGCTCAACCTGGGACGGGGGGAATTTTGTGTGTGTGTGTGGGGGGGGGGGGGGGCGCGTCGCGGCGAAAAGTAGGGGCCGAAAAATGTGGTGTCTGCAGCGCGCGTGAAAAATGGGCGTGGCCATGACATTCTATGGGCGGAGCTAACGTAATGATGCAACAGCGAGGCATAAGAAAGCAGTGTTTACGCCGTGATGTGGTCAAACGTGGATTCACATCATAGGTGTGCAGAAACTGTGTGATGCTATTTAATAGTATGTCATAACCCCAAAGCAGCAAACATAGCCAACTATGACCATTAAATAATAAATGCAGCAACAGTTACCCCAGACACCACAAAATAAACGCAATGGGCAACATGTCAGCACAAAATAAACGCATTGCGGGCAACATTTCAGCACAAAATAAACGCATTGCGGGCAACATTTCAGCACAAAATAAACGCATTGCGGGCAACATGTCAGCATAAAATAAACGCAATGGGGGCAAACATGTCAGTACAAAATAAACGCAATGGGGGCAAACATGTCAGCACAAAATAAACGCAATGGGGGCAACATTTCAGCACAAAATAAACGCAATGGGGGCAACATGTCAGTACAATATAAACGCACTGTGGGCAAACATGTCAATACAAGATAAACGCACTGCGGGCAAACATGTCAGTACAAAATGAACACAATTTGGGCAAACATGTCAGTACAAAATGAACACAATTTGGGCAAACATGTCCGTACAAAATAAACGCACGGCGGGCAACATGTCAGTACAAGATAAACGCACTGCGGGCAAACATGTGAGTACAAGATAAACGCACTGCGGGCATACATGTCAGTACAAGATAAACGCACTGCGGGCAAACATGTGAGTACAAAATGAACACACGGCGGGCAAACATGTCAGTACAAGATAAACGCACTGTGGGCAAACATGTCAGTACAAGATAAACGCACTGCGGGCAAACATGTGAGTACAAGATAAACGCACTGCGGGCATACATGTCAGTACAAGATAAACGCACTGCGGGCAAACATGTCAGTACAAAATGAACACAATTTGGGCAAACATGTCCGTACAAAATGAACACAATTTGGGCAAACATGTCCGTACAAAATAAACGCACGGCGGGCAACATGTCAATACAAAATGAACACATGGCGGGCAAACATGTCAGTACAAGATAAACGCACTGCGGGCAAACATGTCAGTACAAGATAAATGCAATGCGGGCAAACATGTCAGTACAAAATGTACACAATGTGGGCAAACACTTCACCTGCAAGAAAAAGCATTTACTCACCTGGCAGAAGACGTCCCCTCACACAGCCGGCCTCTGGTGTGTGCAGCTCCCCCTGGCCTGGACGATCTTCAATCTCCCGCTCAGCCTCTCACAGGCAGAGCAGGGCTACCGGCAAGATGGCGTCCGGAGGCGGAGCCCTGTACTGGAGACAAATAGTCTCCAGTACAGGGCTCCGCCTCCGGACGCCATCTTCCCGTAGCCCTGCTCTGCCTGTGCCTGCCGGAGGAGGACAATGCAGGCTGGAGCGGGGCTGCGGGGAATGAACTAGTGCAGCGTCTAGTAGACGCTGCGGCTAGTTCATTGTACGGTGGCAAGAGTCCCGAGGCCGGGACGTCCCGCTGCTAAAAGCGGGACGTTTCCCGGGACCTCATGCAGCCTGGGACAGCGCCCCCCGAAGGCGGGACGCGTCCCGGGTAAAGCGGGACGTATGGTCACCGTATGGAATGGCACAAAATTGATTTTTTTAAATTTGCCTACATAACCTAAGACTGTGCTCTGGCTGCTTCCCTTTGCCTTTTAAATTTCACGTACAGAGCAACTTGTAACAAAGACAGCATTAAAAAAGAAAACACCAAGGGCCGGTTCACACTACAATGCAAATGCAGCAGATGCAGAAAAGTTGCGGTCAGCGCACCGGCTCAGGAATCGCTGGTGTCCACGCAGTGTAGTTCACATTCCTGCCTATTTGCATCCTCTCCGATCACATTGCTACCCGTCCGCTTTGTCTTTTGCAGTGTTGCTTGTAAAATTTTGCCACTTTTGCCCATCAAAAATGCTGATTTTGCCTTCAAATATATTTGCAAAATAAATTGTATTATTTTTGCAATGCAAATTTTCACAAATTTTTTTGCCAAAATGTTTGTCAAAATTACCAGAATTTTCGCCTAATGGCCATGAGGTGAGAGTAAATTACCTTTTAAAGATAGCAAAAAACGCACCTTTAAAGTGGAAAAAAAACCCTCCAAAACGCAAAAAAATCATAAACGTATTTCAAAATGCTTTTGGAGGGCATTTTTCGCTCGGAAGCCGAATTCTATATCATTTTTTTGAAAACTAATGTGAAAGAATATCTGTATTTTTGCTCATCATTGCTCTGCTGTACCCAGGGGTGTAGCAATACGGGGTGCAGAGGTTGCGACCGCATTGGGGCCCTTGGGCCAGAGGGGCCCTGAGGGGCCCTCCCTCATCTGCAGTATTAGCTCTTTATTGGTCCTGTCCTCATAATAATCACTTCTATAGATACTATGAATAGTGGTAATCATTAACAAACTGTCCCCCATCCCCTTCTTACACCTCTGACACAGTAGTTGCCATTGTATAGAGTGTTTGGGGGGACCCCAATGTAAAACTTGCATTGTGGCCCACAGCTCCTTAGCTATGCCACTGGCTGTACCATCCACCACCCGCCACTTCTGCTGCTCCTCCACTATTCCCAAAACTGATCGGAGCCTGGAAGGCGCACGGGACTTTTTACTGAATTGTAAAAAAAAATCAACTGGAGTTTTACCTAGCAATATGAACCAATGAGAATTTCCTCTGTTGAAGCAGGATTCCCATTTTTTTTTTTGAAAACCAAAGGGGTGCCTATGTTGATGCTGGGCTCCGATCTGCTTCTCCCTTGCAATGGACCAAACGGCGGGTGGGGATGCTTAGTCAGAGTCTGTGGAATTGAAATTTCTGCATCGGATATTGGATTTCCACAGAAATCCAGTTAAACCGTCAACTCTGTAATTTTATCGCAATCGCAGAATTCGGAAGCATTCATCCAATCAGGGAATGCAGAGTCAACTCGGAAGTATTTGGCCAATCAGAGGATGCAAAAAATGACTAATTAACTGCCATTCTGCAGCAGCTGCACAGGATGTAAGACACATTCAGCTCATGCTTGTTGTGACATCCCCGCAGTTTATTGTGCACCTATTCCACACCTTTTACGGATGAGCACAAATTACCAGTGGTGGGCCGAAATTTCGCATGTGTGAAATTTCACATAGAAATTCACAATTACACATCGTAATCGTAATGTGAAATTTCAGAGAAAATTGTAATAATTTCGTATGTAAAAGTAGTATTTCACAATTTTGCATAATTGTTTGCGTAATTTTCGCAAGATTTCGCATAAATTCGTGCTACATAAGTTAAGCAGAATAGTGGGTATAAGTCACAAAAATAATTTTTCAAAAAGACCTTGTAGTTTTTGAGAAACTCGATTAAAAATGCAAAGAAAAATGGTTTTTAAACTCGTTTTTCTAAGTTTAAAAAACTTGCATTTTTAAAAACGAGTTTCTCAAAAACTATAACGTCTTTTTGCAAAATTCTTTTTTTGACTTGTACCCACGATTTTCCTTAACATATGTAGCAATTTTGGTGTCAATAGCATGTATGGGGGCTTTGCTATTCACTGCTAAAGTCGGCAAGAAGTTACCCAAAATTTTGCAAAATTTCATGCAAAATTATGAATGGCTTCATGAAATCAATTAAATTTGCAAATCGTAATTACATATACATATTTATGAAAATTTACGTGAAATTTAGCGAAATTGTAATTTGTTGATTACAATCATCACTACAAATTATGCATAATCAAAATTATGATTATGCAATATTCATGCTCATCCTTTTAGAGGTATGGGATAGGCACACACAGGACCGCTTCTAGCTACAATGGGTCCCTGGGGCAAAAGGAACTTCAGGCTTCTCCCCTCTGATGCCCCCCTTGCAACCAAATCACCCCCAGGGCTCCTGAGCCGGCTGCCAGGCCCGATCCAATCCCCCCTTCCCCCTTGTCACACGATATCATTAGGTGTCCATCATATGTCCCCTAAAAGCATTTTTGGGGTTCCCATTATTTACCTCCTTCTTCTCCTATACAGAGTAAACACACAGCATTCCCGCTCCCATGGGTCACCATAGCTGGAGGGATGGAGGGGCACCGTGTGGGGGCCCCACAGGCTCTGGGGCCCTGGGTAAATTGCCCCCTCCCATTGCTTCTGTGGAAGTGCCGGCCCTGGGCACACATTAAACTGTGGACATGCCACAATGTGCATGAGCTGAATGTGTCCTACATCCTGTACAATCTCCCGCTGCTGCAGATTGGCAGTTAAAGACATTCAAGGGCACAAGAGGAATTCAGAGTCACGGTCCATATATAAAATTACAAGCTGGACGCCCGGCGTTGCCCGGGTATGTATTTGGCTGGTTTTGGCCCCGTCCACTTTTCCTAACCCTAACACACAATTACTTAATTACTTAATGACCAAGTTTGTGAGCTTTGCGTTTTTTGGCATCAATAATTTGCATTGAAATAAAATAAATCTGATTGGATGTGGCTCCACCACTTTTCTGAATTTCAACCCCAATCACCCAATGGCCAAGTGTACCAGGTACAGGTGATTAACAGTGCAAGAGGCTTGTGCCATTAACAGTGCAAGAATGGCAGCAATTAAATATTCCCCTTAAAAATAAATAGGTGGATTTGAATTGGCTTTTGTAGGCTCCACCCACCTTTTTGAATATTAATCCCAGTGACCAACTGTGCAAAGTTTGAGAACCCTACCATTAACAGTGTAAGAATGGCTGTGGCTGCAGTTTACATTTTCCCAATGAAATTTGTATTTTTCTCCACCCACTGATTTCCTGGCATTGTTCGGGTATGTATTTGGCTGGTGTTGGCTCCGCCTACTTTTTCTAACTCTAACACACAATTACTCAATGACCAAGTTTGTGCGCTTTGCGGTCTTTGGCATCAATAATTTGCATTGAGATTAAACAAATCTGATTGGTTTTGGCTCCACCCCTTTGTCTAAATTTGAGCCCCAGTCACCCAATGACCAACTGTACCAGGTTTAAGGCTTGTGCCATTAACAGTGCAAGAATGGCATCAATTACATATTCCCCTACAAAATCAATAGGTGAATTTTGATTAGCTTTTGTAGGCTCCACCCACTTTTCTGAATATTAATCCCAGTCACCCAGTGACCAATTGTGCAAAGTTTGAGAACCCTACCATTAACAGTGTAAGAACGGCTGCAGTTTACATTTTCTCAGTGAAATGTGTATTTGTTTCCGATCACTGATGCCAAGCATTGCCTGATTATGTACTTGGCTGGTGTTGGCTGCGCCCACTTTTCCTAACCCTAACACACAATTACTCATTTACTCAATGACCAAGTTTGTGAGCTTTGCGGTTTTTGGCGTCAATAACCTGCGTTAAAATGAAACAAACAAAATTGGCTGTTTGTGGCTCCACCCCCTTTTATCAGTTCAAACCCCAGTCACCCAATGATCAACTGTACCAGGTTTGAGGCTTGTGCCATTAACAGTGCAAGAATGGCAGCAATGAAATATTCCCCTGAAAAATCAATAGGTAATTTTTGATTGGCTTTTGTAGACGCCACCTACTTTTCTGAATATTAATCCCAGTCACCCAGTAATTAACTCTGCAAAGTTTGAGAACCCGACCACTAACAGTGTAAGAATGGCTGCAGTTTACATTTTCCCAGTAAAATTTGTATTTGTCTCCGCCCACTTATGACCCCGTGTTGCCCGCTTATGTATTTGGCTGGTGTTGGCTGTGCCCACTTTTCTAACCCTCACACACAATTAATTGATTACTCAATTACCAAGGTTGTGAGCTTTGCGGTGTTTGGCATCAATAATTTGCATTGGAATAAAAAACATCTAATTTGCTGTTTGTGACTCCACCCCCTTTCTGAAATTGAACCCCAGTCACCCAATGATCAACTGTGCCAGGTTTGAGGCTTGTGGCATTAATAGTGCAAGAATGGCAGCAATGTAAATATTCCCCTTGAAAATCAATATGTGAATTATGATTGGCGTTTGTAGGCTCTGTAAGGAATTCTTAGCATAAGTATATACACTGTCAGTCATCTTGTCTCCTGCAGCCATCTTAACATCCATGTATAATGCACTGAGCTTCTAATCTTTGAATGATTAACAGTGCAAGAGGCTTGTGCCATTAACAGTGCAAGAATGGCAGCAATTAAATATTCCCCTTAAAAATAAATAGGTGGATTTTAATTGGCTTTTGTAGGCTCCACCCACCTTTCTGAATATTAATCCCAGTCACCCAATGACCAACTGTGCAAAGTTTGGGAACCCTGCCATTAACAGTGTAAGAATGGCTGCAGTTTACATTTTCTCAGTGAAATTTGTAATTGTCTCCATCCCCTTTTTGGTTATGGGAATAAAAAGTATCCTATACTTTATTCCAGGTAATGTACTATGTGTGTGCCAAATTTCATTCAAATCCATTCAGTCATTTTTGCGTGATCGAGTAACAAACATCCAAACATCCGAACTTTCCCATTTAATATACTACTAGTAGGATGTACAGTGCAGAGCGCATTCCCTAGTCACATAGCTCTATGCAAACAGCCACTTAATGTGCTTTCATATAATTGCTGTAATGTTCCACCTGCTGGTGGAGATCTGTGCCTTGCTGTGTTGCGGGAAACAAACACTGGAATGTGGAGACAATGTGGATATCAGCTCCGTTCAAGCACTGGACTGGAAATGTGATTTATTCCACTGACAGCGCTGCATGCAGACAGTAAAGATACTGAAGTAACTGAAGCCCACTCTATCAACAGCATCCTTCCCACAGTCAAGTCACAGAGACCAGTGTCATAGCTTAGGAGCTTTGGGTCCCAGCAGTGGCTTAGCTAAGAAGCCGTGGACCCCAGTGCAAGTTTAGCATTGGGGTCCCCCAAGCATGCCATAGATAACAGTTGATTGAACACACCAAAGGTCAGAGGTACAAGAAGGGGATGGGAAACTGTTAACAATCACAACTATTAAAATAAACTATAGAAGTGAATATTATCAACACAAGACCAATACAGCTAATACTGTGTTTAGCCCAAGGGCCCTGATGCAGTCGCTACCTCTGTACCCCCTATTGCTAAGCCAATGGGTCTGGGATTATATGGACCCTCCCCCAAAGCACTATATAAATAACAATTAATGGTGTGGTGCACAAAAACATACAAAGCACCAACACAGTGTCAGAGGTGCAATCTGGGGATGGGGAACAGTTTGTTAATGATTGCCACTATTTTGAGCATCTATAGAAGCGATCAATGCCAGCACAGGATCAATAAAAATTTAACACTGCCATTGAGGGAGGGCCCTTTGGGGTCCTTCTGGCCCCAGGGCCCCAGTGTGCTCACAACCTCTGCATCCCTTGGTGGCTATGACACTGACTGAGACATACCATCCAACTTTTTGAGATAGGAAAGAGGGACACTTTAATGCCCGGTACACACGATTAGTGACGATCATAATCTGCTAATTACGTTTACGCAAAATTACACATAAATTTCCGCAACTACGCATATACCTAATTACATAATCATAATTCAATTGACTTTGTATAATCCCTCGTACTTATGCATAAATTTACGTGTAATTTACTTGTAATTTTGTGCTAAATTTGGCAGTGAATAGCAAAACCCCCATCAAAGTTATTGCTACCAAAATTGCTACATATGTTATGAAGAACAGTGGGTACGTGTACAAAAAAAAATATTTTTCAAAAAGGCGTGGTAGTTTTTGAGAAAATTGATTTTAAATATGCAAAGAAAAATGTATTTTAAACCTGGAAAAATGACAGTTTTAAAAAAAAAATTGTATTTTTAAAATCTCGATAGGTAATATAATTTTTTACCCACCCTGTTTTAAAAGAACAGGCAAATGTTTGTGATTCATGGGGGCTGCCATCTTTGTCATGGGGGCAGCCATCTTTGTCATGGGGACAGCCATCTTTTTGGTTGAAAGGAGGTGACAAGGAGCATAAGACACAGTTCCAACTGTCCTTTATCCTGATAACCCCTCCCAGCTGCACACACTAGGGTTCAAATGTCAAATTCAAAATGTAAAAAAAAAAATTGCACTAAAACAGCAGAACGAGAACAACAACATCAGAAATCCCATCATGCTTTGCACAGCATCAGGGGAAAAATGCCCGGGCAGTTTTCTTCTGTGCAGCTAAAAATGAGGCTTGTATTAGAGAAACAAAGTTCTGATGCTGTGAAACTGTTAAAGAAACACCAAGTCTTTTCAGTGCTGCTGAGTCGATTTTTAGTCTGGAGGTTCACTTTAACATATGTAGCAATTTTGGTAGCAATAGCAAGTATGGGGGCTTTGCTATTCACCGCCAAAGTCGGCACAAAATTATGCGTAAATTACGATTAGGAACAATAAACTACGAAATTAATTACGCTATTCCCCCGAAATTTCGCATTACAATTACGATGCGTAACTGCGTATTATGATGCATAATTACACATGAGTGTAATTTCTGCTCATCACTACACAAGATGCAATTTTCCATCAGACTAATGGTCGAATTGATTATTTCCGAAAGGGTCTGATCTGATTTCTAATCGATTTTCTGATCACTTCTATACAAAGTCGGTCAGAAAAACAATTGTAATCTATTTAACTGTTAATCTGACAGAAAATTGCACTGTGTGTACCAGGCCTTAGACACACCCCTGCCATATCCCTAATCAAACCCCCGCCAAAGCCATAGCCACTGTTACCAGGAAGAATACAGTAGCAAAAGACATAGTTTTAAAATTCAGCCCATGCTGGTCCTCTCTATCATTAGTTCTCCTTCATTTTAACATTTAAAAATAACAAATATATCAATTTAAAGGGAATCCGGGTGGCTCCGGTCCCCCACAATTCAACCCCGAAAGCCTATCCGCTTCATCAAAATCTGAATTGCAGGGGACCGGAGCCACCCAGGGAGACAGCGAAGGACAAACGGCCTAAACAAACATACTGTCATTAAGTTACATTAGTTATGTTAATTAAAATATATAGGTAATATAATCTCTTACCCACCCTGTTTTAAAAGAACAGGCAAAGGTTTTTTGATTTCATGGGGGTAGTCATCTTTTTGGTTGAAAGGAGGTGACAAGGAGCATGAGACATAGTTCCAACTGTCCTGTGTCCTGATCCCCCCTCCCAGCTGCTAGGAACGAGAACAGCAACATCAGAAATCCCATCATGCTTTGCACAGCATCAGGTGAAAATGTCTGGGCAGTTTTATTTAATGGGGCGGGGCTTAGCTTCTAAGCAGCTAAAAATTAGGCTTAAGTATGAAAAACAAAGTGCTGATGCTGTGAACCTGTTACAGTAATGAAACACCAACCCTTTTCAGTGCTGCAGAGTAGATTCTTAGTCTGGAGGTTTACTTTAAGGGGGTTTAAGGAAGCCCCAGGTAAGTATGGTACCTGAGATGCTTCTCATCTCAGATAAACTTTGAGGGCTGGTGCACACCAGAAGAACTTTTCTGAGCGCTTTGTAACTTTAAAAACTCCGGCTAATGTTATCCTATGTGTGTGTTCACACTGGAGCAATGTGATTTTGTAGAAATCCCCCATAGCATTACATTAACAAGAGCTTTTAAAATCTCTTGGGCTTAAAAAGCTCTTGTGGTGTGCTCCAGTCCTAAATGATAGAAATAACTCTACTGTATAGAATAAAAATGTAAAAAATACTTTCACTATACATAATTACATAGTTACATAGTTATTTAGGTTGAAAAAAGACATACGTCCATCGAGTTCAACCAGTATAAAGTACAACACCAGCCTGCTCCCTCACATATCCCTGTTGATCCAGAGGAAGGCGAAAAAACCCTTACAAGGCATGGTCCAATTAGCCCCTAAAGGGAAAAATTCCTTCCCGACTCCAGATGGCAATCGGATAAAATCCCTGGATCAACATCATTAGGCATTACCTAGTAATTGTAGCCATGGATGTCTTTCAACGCAAGGAAAGCATCTAAGCCCCCTTTAAATGCAGGTATAGAGTTTGCCATAACGACTTCCTGTGGCAATGCATTCCACATCCTAATCACTCTTACTGTAAAGAACCCTTTCCTAAATAAATGGTTAAAACCTTTTTCCTCCATGCGCAGATCATGTCCTCTAGTCCTTTGAGAAGGCCTAGGGACAAAAAGCTCATCCGCCAAGGTATTATATTGCCCTCTGATGTATTTATACATGTTAATTAGATCCCCTCTAAGGCGTCTTTTCTCTAGACTAAATAAACCCAGTTTATCTAACCTTTCTCGATAAGTGAGACCTTCCATCCCACGCATCAATTTTGTTGCTCGTCTCTGCACCTGCTCTAAAACTGCAATATCTTTTTTGTAATGTGGTGCCCAGAACTGAATTCCATATTCCAGATGTGGCCTTACTAGAGAGTTAAACAGGGGCAATATTATGCTAGCATCTCGAGTTTTTATTTCCCTTTTAATGCATCCCAAAATTTTGTTAGCTTTAGCTGCAGCTGCTTGGCATTGAGTACGATTATTTAACTTGTTGTCAATGAGTACTCCTAAGTCCTTCTCCAAGTTTGATGTCTCCAACTGTATCCCATTTATTTTGTATGGTGCTAGACCATTAGTACGTCCAAAATGCATGACCTTACATTTGTCAACATTGAATTTCATCTGCCATGTATGTGCCCATATAGCCATCCTATCCAGATCCTGTTGCAATATGACACTATCTTCCTGAGAGTTGATGATTCTGCACAATTTTGTATCATCTGCAAAAATAGCAACATTGCTCACTACTGCATCTACTAGGTCATTAATAAATAAATTGAAGAGCACTGGACCCAGAACAGACCCCTGTGGGACCCCACTGCTAACAGTCTCCCATTTTGAGTACGATCCATTGACCACAACTCTTTGTTTTCTGTCCATTAGCCAGTTCCCTATCCATGAACACAGACTCTTCCCCAGTCCTTGCATCCTCAACTTTTGCACCAGACTTTTGTGGGGAACAGTGTCGAAGGCCTTTGCAAAGTCCAAGTATATCACATCTACAGCATTCCCAATATCCATATTAGCATTCACTACCTCATAAAAGCTGAGCATGTTAGTCAAACAGGACCTGTCTTTAGTAAACCCATGTTGATGCTGAGAAATAAGATTATTTTCTACTATGAAGTCATGTATAGTATCTCTTAGTAACCCCTCAAATAGTTTGCATACAACTGATGTTAAACTTACAGGTCTATAATTTCCTGGATCAGATTTTTTGCCCTTCTTAAATAATGGGAAAACGTGGGCTGTACGCCAATCCACTGGGACTCTGCCAGTTGCAAGAGAGTCACAAAAGATAAGATAAAGGGGTTTATCTATAACTGAACTTAATTCCCTTAGGACCCGAGGATGCATGCCATCCGGGCCAGGTGCCTTGTCTATTTTTAATTTATTTAGTCTTGCCTTCACTTCTTCCTGCGTTAAGTATTTAATATTACAGTTAGAAGATTGAGACTCTTCTGCCTCTGTAGTTTGCAACAGTGCTGTTTCTTTTGTGAAGACAGAAGCAAAGAAAGCATTTAATAACTCTGCCTTACCTTGGTCATCCACCATTGAGTTCCCATCCTCATCCTTTAGGAGTCCTATACAGTCAACCTTTCTTTTTTTAGAGTTAATGTACTTGTAAAACTTTTTTGGGTTAGATTTGATATCCTTAGCGATTTGTTTTTCAGCTTCAATCTTTGCCTGCCTAATTTCTTTTTTTACAATTTTTATTGCACTCCTTATAATTGCTTAGTGCAGCCTCGGTCCCCTCCTGTTTTAAGACCTTATAGGCATTCTTTTTCCTCTTCATTTTATCTTTAACCTTTCTATTCATCCATAGAGGCCTTTTTTTATTCCTAGACATTTTGTTTCCATATGGGATATACATACTACAGTATTGATTGAGTATAAGTTTAAAAGCTTGCCATTTCCCTTCCGTGTCTTCCCCTTGTAGTACATTATCCCAGTTCACCAAACTTAGTGCCTGCCTAATTTGAGTGAACTTTGCTTTTCTAAAATTCATAGTTTTAGTGGTCCCGCTGCCCCGTGGCCTATCAGTCACCAGATCAAATGTTATCATGTTGTGATCACTATTTCCCAAATGTTCTTGAACCTGCACATTTGATACATTATCTGGTCTATTAGAAATGATCAGATCCAGTAACGCATGCCCCCTAGTTGGTTCATTTGAGTCAAGTAATTGTCCTGTAGTGCTGCCAGAAATCTGCTGCTTTTACCAGAATGGGTAGCCTCAATACTCCAGTCAATGTCTGGAAAGTTGAAGTCGCCCATAATTATGACCTCATTTTTACCTGCAGCTTTTTCAATCTGCTGTAGTAATCGCAGTTCTGCAGCTTCATTAATAAGAGGTGGCCTGTAGCATACCCCAATAAGCAATTGGCAACTTTTATTTCCACCATGAATATTTACCCAAACGGACTCCACATCTTCGCAATCTTCCTCCATCTCATCGTTGAGGACAGCTGTAAAAGAATTCTTAACAAAGAGACAAACCCCTCCACCTTTTTTCCCTGTTCTATCCCTCCTAAACACATTGTATCCTTTTAAATTAGCTATCCAGTCATGGCTTTCATCCATCCATGTCTTGGTTATTCCCACAATGTCATAGCCTTTGTCATTCAGAATGAACTCTAGTTTGTCTATTTTATTTGCAAGGCTCCGAGCATTGGTTACCATGCACTTTATATTTTTACCACCACATTTACCAATTTTGTTTACATGAAATTGGCTACTTGAATTTTTACCAACCTCCTTAATCTTTACACTGTCCCCACCCCCCTCTCCACCCTCCATAATGATAGGTTCCCACTGTCTTTTTACCTCATCTTGTTTACGTATTGAGACTTTATCCTCCCGCCTCCCCCCAGATCCTAGTTTAAAATCTCCTCCAACCGTTTAGCCATCTTCTCCCCCAATGCAGCTGCACCCTCCCCATTAAGGTGCAGCCCATCCCTGCTGTAGAACCTGTAGCCGACTGCAAAGTCTGCCCAGTTCTCCAGGAACCCAAACTCCTCCTTCCTACACCAATTTCTCAGCCACTTATTTAACTCCCTAAGCTCCCTCTGTCTCTCAGATGTAGCACGTGGCACTGGCAGTATTTCAGAAAACACCAGAAAAAACCTATAATATAATCATTGGCTCACCTCAATCTTTATTTTTTTTTCTTTTCTTATTTCTGTTTGTGGCTTTAACAAGGAACTTATTCATTGACAGTTGCTTTTGCCTACTTTTGAGGATTTCATGGAAATGTTACTTTTTATGGTCCCTACACGCAGATTAAGTACAATTAAAGGGAGTCTGAAGCGAAGTTAAAGGGAACCTAAACTGAGCGGGATATGGATGTTTCCTTTTAAACAATACCAGTTGCTTGTCAGTCCTGCTGATCTCTTTGGCTGCAGTAGTGGCTGAATCACACACCTGAAAAGCATGCAGCTAACCCAGTGTGACTTTAGTCAGAGCACCTGATCTGCATGCTTGTTGAGGGGCTGTGGCTAAAATTATTAGAGACACAGAATCAGCTGCAGGAGAGTCAGGCAAATGCTATTATGTTAAAAGGAAAAATCTAAATCCTTCTCAGTTTAGGTCACCTTTAAAAAAAAAAGAAAAAATACAGATTCCCACCTAAGCAGAGGAAAGACTCTGGGTCCTATAGAGCCCTCCTGTTCCCCCGACGGTCCCTGCGTTCCAGGCAGCATTGAATCCCCTGTTAGCGGTCTCCAATCTTCCGCCACTGCTGGAGGCTTTGGCAATCTTCGGGAGCCCGAGTACTCCTGAAGATGGGCCGCTGCCTATTGCACGTGTGCGAGTTTGCGAGAATGCATAGGAGGAGATTTCTTTCTTCTGGGCAACATGAAGATGGGCAGGAGCCCGAAACAGTGGACTGTCTTGCCCCACGGTTGTTTTTAATGTATATGTTTTGCAGTGCAGTTTCTAGGTTAAAATGCACCCAGGGCATGGGTGTAAAAATTGCGCCCCCCCCCCCCCCCCCCCGAGCAAGGTATGGGTGCCTGCAGTATAGGTTAGCCAGGTCTAGTTGCACTTAGTATAGGTCCCCCCAGTATAGGTAGCCAAGAATAGGTACCCCAGTATAGGTAGCCAGGCATAGGTGAGCCAGTATAGTTGCCCCCGCTATAGGTTAGCCAGGTAGGTGCCTCCAGTATAGGTAGCCAGTATAGTTGCCCCCAGTATAGGTTAGATAGGCAGGCGCCCCCGGTATAAGTTAGATAGGTAGGTGCCCCAGTACAGGTTAGCTAGGTGGGTGCCTCTAATATACGTAGCCAGAATAGTTGACCCCAGCATAGGTTAGATAGGTAGGTGCCCCCAGTATACGTTATTTAGGTAGGTGCCTGCAATATAGGTAGCCAGTATAGTTGCCACCTGTATAGGCTAGCTAGGTAGGTGCCCCCAATACAGGTTAGGTAAGTGCCCCCAGTATAGGTTAGATAGGTAGCTGCCCCCAGTGTAGGTTAGATTAGGTAGCTGCCCCCCAGTGTAGGTTAGATTAGGTAGCTGCCCCCCAGTATAGGTTAGATAGGTAGCTGCCCCCCAGTATAGGTAAGATAGGTAGCTGCCCCCCAGCGTAGGTTAGATTAGGTAGCTTCCCCCCAGTGTATGTTAGATTAGGTAGCTGCCCCCCAGTATAGATTAGATAGGTAGCTGCCCCCCAGTGTAGGTTAGATAGGTAGCTGCCCCCCAGTGTATGTTAGATTAGGTAGGTGCCCCCCAGTATAGGTTAGATTAGGTAGGTGCCCCCAAGTGTAGGTTAGATTAGGTAGGTGCCCCTCAGTATAGGTTAGATTAGGTAGGTGCTCCCCCAGTATAGGTTAGATAGGTAGCTGCCCCCCAGTGTAGGTTAGATAGGTAGCTGCCCCTCAGTGTAGGTTAGATAGGTAGCTGCCCCCCAGTGTAGGTTAGATTAGGTAGGTGCCCCCCAGTGTAGGTTAGATTAGGTAGGTGCCCCTCAGTATAGGTTAGATAGGTAGCTGCCCCCCAGCGTAAGTTAGATTAGGTAGGTGCCCCCCAGCGTAGGTTAGATTAGGTAGGTGCCCCCCAGTATAGGTTAGATAGGTAGCTGCCCCCCTATAATATTTGCTGAACCATATTGAATTCTCTGTGGTATCCTGGGAAGGTTTCCTGCACGCTTCACCACCTTGTTATAGTTGCAGGTGGATGGCCAGAGAGTGCGAGTCGTCCAAGCTCAAAAGTCTGAGATTTCTTTCTTCCTCGTTTGTCCCTCTTTTAGGACTGACTTACAGATTTATGGAAATATATGTATTTTTCTCCTAAATATGTTTAAAATTGACTCTAAATTTTATTCTCATCCTTTAAATTAATATATTTATAACTTTTAGGCTGCTTACACACTAAGACGTTACAGGCGCACGTTAGTGCAGCATCTATCGCTCCCCCAACGCACAGCAATGTAACACAAGAGGGCTTTTCACACTGCCCCCATTGCGTTACATGTAACGCTGCACGTTCACCCGAAAGTGCAGCATGCTACGGCGTTAGAGCGGCTTAAGCCGCATTAGACTGTCTGCACATGCTCAGTCAGGTTGGGGAGGAGCGGAGAGCGACCAGGCACATGGCTAATTAATATTCACTGCACGTTGTGACGTGCAGTGTTTACTTCCTGGTGCGGCCGCTCTGTGTGGCGATTGGCCGGCGGGACCACGTGATGCCGCATGCATCCAAGAGTACACATCACGGCATCACGGACGCCAGAGTGAGCTGCACAACGCGGCTCACTCCGACGTCCACATCGAAGAGCACCAGGCCTTGCGTTAGGTGTACGTTATGCGACCTTAACGTAGCACCTAACGCAACGTCTTGGTGTGCAAGTAGCCTTAAATGTTATCCTACTAAGTACTAATATTATTAAAGGGAACGTTTGGATGTTTGTTACTCAATCATGCAACAATGGCTGAACGAATTTAAATGAAATTTGGCACACACATAGTACATTACCTGGAATAAAGTATAGGATACTTTTTATTCCCATAACCAAAAAGTGGGCGGAGACAAATACAAATTTCACTGGAAAATGTAAACTGCAGCCATTCTTACACTGTTAATGGTAGGGTTCTCAAACTTTGCACAGTTAAATACTGGGTGACTGGGATTAATATTCAGAAAAGTGGGTGGAGCCTACAAAAGCCAATCAAAATTCACCTATTGATTTTCAAGGGGAATACTTCATTGCTGCCATTCTTGCACTGCTAATGGCACAAACCTCAAACCTGGTACAGCTGGTCATTGGGTTCAAATTCAGAACAGGGGGTGGAGCCACAAACAGCCAATCAGATTTGTTTCATTTCAATGTAAATTTTTTGATGCCAAAGAGCAAATGTCACAAACCAGGTCATTGAGTAATTGTGTGTTAGGGTTAGAAAAAGTGGGTGGAGCCAACACCAGCCAAATACATACTCGGGCAATGCCGGGCCATTAGCAAACTAATGATGATAGATAGGACCAGCATGGTTTTAATGAAAAAAACATCTTTGGCTTCTGAATTCTTTGAGATATGCTTGACTAGTGGTGTAGTTGGAGTGTCTAGAGGTGTGGCAGCGGCATGTCTTAAAGTGACTCTCTTTCTTTACTCAAAAAGTTGGAAGGTTTGGTAGCAAGCAGGACAGGATTTGTGGAAAGGCCACAAAGGCCTGGGCCTTGGGCGGTAGCAGAACAAAAGGCCGCTAGAAATGGAAAAGGGATTGCTGCATATGGAAGAAGAGGCTGCAAATAGAATACAGAGGTTGCAAGTAAGGAGCAACATATGGAAATAGGGACCTGTATATAACTGAAGGAGGCTACTGCATATGAATGTTAGACATGGAAGAGGGGGCTCCATAAGGAATAGGAGGGGGGCGCTGCACATGGAAGGGGAGCCACAAGAAAGTTGGCCTAGGAGCGGAAAAAGTATAAATCCAGCCTTGATAGCAAGGCTGTACACTAAGCAACTTTACTTCCAGATAGGGAGGTATTTATTTACTACGGGCCGGGGCATAACTAAGCCAGGCCACCCAGAAGGGATCTGTTGGCCGGGTTATTCCACCCTGCCCCACGCTGTGTTCATCTGATCTCCATTATAGAGGGGAAACTCCTGTATGTAATGCAGGGCACTAGCGGAACGTTATACATTACCTACTTCTGGTGGCGGGACAGGACCTCTTCAGTGCAGCTCATCGCTGCAGCTCTTGATGAATGTCACATGACATGCAGAAACTGGAGCCGCAAGGTGATGGGCTATATGGTAAGGCAATGCACTGCACTGAAGAGGACCAGTCTTGGTGACGAAAGCAGATAATGTATAACGCTTCTGCTGCCCTGATTTTTATACAGGAGTGGGTCTCCACACCCCCCCCCCCCCCCCCAGCACCGGGCTATTGTGACAACCCTGACTACAGGGTCACTTTAACCCTGAACATACATTCCTCTTTTATTGTATGTAGCTATGTCAATATCCTGTCCATCAACTTGAATTTTTCTGCCAATAAACCACCCCCACAATCCTATTTGCTCCACTATTGTTAGTAAACTTGGCTCACAATTGTGATATGAAATAGCACAGAGGCTCAGTGGAACACACATTGTCTCGTATAATGCTAGAGTCCCTTGGAACGGCTAATTCCTTCCTACACAAAATGCCTCCATCTCTTTCTTCCTGCAGTAATACAGAATAGAACAGTCTATTGCAGGAGCCATCGTGACAACCAGCATTCACCTGAGAAGTCAATAGGAACAGCGGTGTGGCTAATCCCCCGCAGCATCCTTCGTGTGAGGACTGGAGGGGATTTGGCTTCTCAGGCCTAAGCTGCTCACATAGGAAGAGGAAGTCCTTCAGCATGCTGTGCGGAATGCTGTGTGAAGAAAGGCGCAGAGAGTCTATAGCTGAATGCCAACAATCAGCCCACAGAGGTGTGCGCTACACAAAGCACTGCTAACAATGTAACCTGGACTTTCCCATTGATGGAGATGTTAACCGATGTCACTAAATGCCAATGAGGTGAGTACATCTTTCCTGATATATAATGTTAGATGCAGATGGTACATACAGAAAGCATGTCATGGGCCGAAATTTTGAACCAAAATTCGCATTTACTGTATATACTCGGGTATAAGTCGCAAAATTTAGGACTGATTCAAAGTACAAAAGTGTGCGGGGGGGGGGGGGGGTCGACTTATAGTCGCATAGTCCTAAATTTTGCGACTTACAGCCTGAGTGTGGTGAGGGTGTGTGGTATGGATGTGGGGTGTGTGTGTGTGGAGGGGCTACTCACCATCCATCGCTGGGTGCAGTGTCCTCTCTTTTCCTCTCTTCTCCCTCACTCGCGCGTCTACCCCCTTAAGAGATGGTCCGGCTCCCGATGTCACATGACGTCGGGAGCGGAAGTTGCCGCGCGAGTGGAGGAGAAGCGAGCAGAAGAGAGGAGACTGCGCCCAGCGGTGGATGGTGAGAGGAGACTGCTGCAGCGGCGGGGAGAGCGAGCATGGAGGCAAACATCCCACCTTCCACAGCCTCTATCCTCCATCTACTTTCCTTTACCACGCATCCCCTTGTGCTGATACCAGCGTCTCCTGTGATGATGTCATCACAGGAAACGCTGGTATCAACGCATGGAATGCCTGGGAGAGGAAGTAGATGGAGGATAGAAGGTGAGATGTTTGCCTCCATGCCCGCTCTCCCCACCGCTGCAGCCTATACATGGGGGCAACAGTACTGGCTACCTACCGATGCTAGGGGCAACTATACTGGCTACCTACCTATGCTACTGGCAACTATACTGGTTACCTACCTATGCTAATAGAAACTATACTGGCTACCTACCTATGC
This sequence comes from Hyperolius riggenbachi, assembly GCF_040937935.1. Classification (NCBI taxonomy): domain Eukaryota; kingdom Metazoa; phylum Chordata; class Amphibia; order Anura; family Hyperoliidae; genus Hyperolius; species Hyperolius riggenbachi. The sequence goes on from NC_090646.1 coordinate 65,830,404, forward strand.
TACTGGCAACTATACTGGCTACCTACCTATGCTACTGGCAACTATACTGGCTACCTACCTATGCTACTGGCAACTATACTGGCTACCTACCTATGCTACTGGCAACTATACTGGCTACCTACCTATGCTGATGACAACTATACTGGCTACCTACCTATGCTACTGGCAACTATAATAGCTACCTACCTATGCTACTGGCAACTATACTGGCTACCTACCTATGCTAATGGCAACTATACTGGCTACCTACCTATGCTACTGGCAACTATACTGGCTACCTTCCTATACTGAGGGCAACTATACCTGGCTGCCTACCTATGCTGGCTACCTATACTGGAGGCAGATACCTGGCTGGCTTACCTATAGACTTACCTATAGACTTATACTTGAATAATTGGAAAAATCCACCTTGTGAGGGTCAAATTTTGGGGGTCGACTTATACACGGGGTCGACTTGTATCCGAGTATATACGTTATGGATCGTAATCGTAATGCGAAATTTTGGGGGAAATCGTAATTGATTTTATATGTAATAGTAGTATTTCATAATTTCGCGTCATTTTAAGGGGAACAGCGGGAACTAGTCAAAAACATTTTTTTTTTCAAAAAGACCTTTTTGTTTTTGAGATAATCGATTTTGAAAATGCAAAGGAAAACTGTTTTTCAAACTTAGCCAAATGTCAGTTTAAAAAACATTTTTCCTTTCCTTTTTTTAAAAATCTCAAAACTGCAAAGTCTTTTTGAAATATTCTGACTTGTTTCCACTCTTCTCTTTAACATATGTAGCAATTTTGGTGGCAACAGCATGTATGAGGGCTTTGCTATTAACCGCTAAAATCTGCACGAAATTACGCAAAAATTACACAAAATTGTGAAAGTACTGTTCCTGATTACGTTTACATATAAAATTAATTATGATTTTTCCTGAAAATTGGCATTATGATTGTGAATTATAATGCGAAATTACAATATACACATTTATGCTCATCATTAATTTGTTTCGCTGTGCTTAGCTGCATTTGTGGCCCCCGAGCTGTGCACCTCCTGATCGCCCCCCTGTGGCTAGAAGCATTCTGTGCCGCCCTGTCGCAGTAACCTATTCACCAGCATAAAGAGAATTGCAGTTAATTAAAGAGGAACTGTAACGAGTCATGACATATAGTAGAATGCAGTAAATTATTCAGAATACCCACTTTTACATTAAATATCCTGGTTTCAGCATCAGAGACACTTCCTATAGCCAGGGCCGGATTTGTAGTTTTTACCGCCCAAGGCCACAGTCACCAGCTGCCCCCCTTCGGCATAGGTGGCGAGATTACCCCTTCCCCTTCCCTCCAGTATAGGTAGCCTAATGACTTCCCCAGAATAGGTAGCCAGATGACCCCCCCCCCCCCTTTCCCTCCAGTATAGGTAGCCAGATGACCCCCCCCCCTTTCCCTCCAGTATAGGTAGCCAGATGACCCCTCCCCCTTAGTATATGTAGCCAGATGACTCCTCCCCCTTTCCCTCCAGTATAGGTAGCCAGATTACTCACTTAATCCCTCCTTTTCCCACCCTCTTCAGTATCGGTAGCTAGCTCGCCTTCACACTGCAGAAGCCATCAGTGTCACTCATTTCTCCACTCGTCTTCAGTGCAGAAGCTTCCTCTTCCTTTCCATCTCCAATGCAGAGGCTTAGTCTTTCCTTTCCGTCTCCAATGCTGCTCAAGTCCATAGCCACCGGCCACAATGCAAATGTGCACAGAGAGCAAGGTGGCCGCTGCACAGGCAGCTAGCAGCAGAGTACCATGGTCAAGAGCTCGCCTTATCTCCCTGCATTGCAGCATTTGCAAGCTTGCAAATACTGCACCAGTTTAACCTTTTGCTTTGGTGCCCTTGCTCCTGTGATGCCCTAGGCCATGGCCTAGGTGGCATTGTCCAAAATCCGGCCCTGCCTATAGCTGTGAATTGCTGTATATTTGTATTAGGTCATGCCCACCCACTGCAGCCTAGGCTGTTTATTATGCAGAATTCTCCCCACCAGAGCATTCTGGGAGACCAGATATATTTTCTACTGGCTTTAGAACTTTCAGTAAATAAACATTCTGCAGAGATGACCTGACAGGACTAAACATGTCACCACCTGTTATACTTTTCTGAATATAAATCAGGTAGTGGAAAGATTTAACAATAGCACAATAATTTATAAATGAATATTGTAAAAAAAAAAAAAACAATTTCATACATTATGTTATTTTTACTACAGTTCCTCTTCACCTACTGTGAAGAAGTGCTAAGCACCTTTATCATTTCATTGTCAGTATCAGTTCACTGAACTTCACTAAAAAGTGTCCACTGATCACTATTCCTCACTTCCTTTAATTGCACATAAAATTAGTTTAGTGAGAGGAAAATCAATATTTTACTAATAATTGCTGTAATGTATCTTATTCTTCAGATCGATACATTGACAACCTTATATGAATTTCCATTATTCTTAGTTTTTTACAGTAATATCCACAGGTGACTCCCCTATCTATATGCCTGTGACTCACAGCTAGTGTGAACATCATTTGAGTGATGCAAGAAAGCTGGAATAAACAACACTGAGAAGAATCAGTTTAGCCCTATTCTCCTGCTTCTTATTTAAAACTTGCAGCAAGTGTGTGTGTGTGTGTGTGTGTGTGTGTGTGTGTGTGTGTGTGTGTGTTTGTTTGGTTGGTGTGGTGTGTGTGTATAGTGTACAGTGGGTTGCAAAAGTATTCAGCCCCCTTGAAGTTTTCCACATTTTGTCACATTACTGCCACAAACATGCATCAATTTTATTGGAATTTCACGTGAAAGACCAATACAAAGTGGTGTACACATGAGAAGTGGATCGACAATCATACATCATTCCAAACATTTTCTACAAATCAATAACTGCAAAGTGGGGTGTGCGTAATTATTCAGCCCCTGAGTCAATACTTTGTAGAACCACCTTTTGCTGCAATTACAGCTGCCAGTCTTTTAGGGTATGTCTCTACCAGCTTTGCACATCTAGAGACTGAAATCCTTGCCCATTCTTCTCTGCAAAACAGCTCCAGCTCAGTCAGATTAGATGGACAGCGTTTGTGAACAGCAGTTTTCAGATCTTGCCACAGATTCTCGATTGGATTTAGATCTGGACATTGACTGGGCCATTCTAACACATAGATATGTTCTGTTTTAAACCATTCCATTGTTGCCCTGGCTTTATGTTTAGGGTCATTGTCCTGCTGGAAGGTGAACCTCTGCCCCAGTCTCAAGTCTTTTGCAGTCTCCAAGAGGTTTTCTTCCAAGTTTGCCCTGTATTTGGCTCCATCTATCTTCCCATCAACTCTGACCAGCTTCCCTGTCCCTGCTGAAGAGATGCACCCCACGAGCATGATGCTGCCACCACCATATTTGACAGTGGGGATGGTGTGTTCAGAGTGATGTGCAGTGTTAGTTTTCCGCCACACATAGCGTTTTGCATTTTGGCCAAAAAGTTAAATTTTGGTCTCATCTGACCAGAGCACCTTTTTCCACATGGTTGCTGTGTCCCCCACATGGCTTGTGGCAAACTGCAAATGGGACTTCTTATGCTTTCTGTTGACAATGCCTTTCTTCTTGCCACTCTTCCATAAAGGCCAACTTTGTACAGTGCATGACTACGAGTTGTCCTATGGACAGAGTCTCCCACCTGAGCTGTAGATCTCTGCAGCTCGTCCAGAGTCACCATGGGCCTCTTGACTGCATTTCTGATCAGCGCTCTCCTTGTTCGGCCTGTGAGTTTAGGTGGATGGCCTTGTCTTGGTAGGTTTACAGTTGTGCCATACTCCTTCCATTTCTGAATGATCGCTTGAACAGTGCTCCATGGGATGTTTAAGGCTTTGGAAATCTTTTTGTAGCCTAAGCCTGCTTTAAATTTCTCAATAACTTGATCCCTGACCTGTCTTGTGTGTTATTTGGACTTTACGGTGTTGTTGCTCCCAATATTCTCTTAGACAACCTCTGAGGCCCTCACAGAGCAGCTGTATTTGTACTGACATTAGATTACACACAGGTGCACTCTATTTAGTCATTAGCACTCATCAGGCAATGTCTATAGGCAACTGACTGCACTCAGATCAAAGGGGGCCGAATAATTATGCACACACCACTTTGCAGTTATTTATTTGTAAAAAAATGTTTTGAATCATGTATGATTTTCGTTCCACTTCTCATGTGTACACCACTTTGTGTTGGTCTTTCATGTGGAATTCCAATAAAATTGATTCATGTTTGTGGCAGTAATATGACAAAATGTGGAAAACTTCAAGGGGGCCGAATAGTTTTGCAAGCCACTGTATGTGTGTGTGTGTATGTGGTGTGTGTGTGTAGTGTGTTTGGTGTGTGTGTGGTGTGTGTGGTGTGTGTGTGTGTTGTGTGTGTGTGTGGTGTGTGTGTGGTGTGTGTGTGGTGAGTGTGTGGTGTGTGTGTGGTGTGTGTGTGGTGTGTGTGTGTGTGGGTGTGTGTGGTGTGTGTGTGGTGTGTGTGTGGTGTGTGTGTGTGTGGCGTGTGTATGGCGTGTGTGTGGTGTGTGTATGGTGTGTGTGTATGGTGTGTGTGTATGGTGTGTGTGTGTATGGTGTGTGTGTGTGTGTGTGTGTATGGTGTGTGTGTGTGTGTGTGTGTGTGTGTGTGTGTGTGTGTGTGTGTGTGTATGGTGTGTGTGTGTGTGTGTGTGTATGGTGTGTGTGTGTTGTGTGTGTGGTGTATGAGTGTGTGTGTGTGTGTGTTTTTGTCTGTTCATGGTGTGTGTGTAGTGTATATAGTGTGCCACTGGTGCAAGGAGAACAAGCTGGTCCTCAACAATGCAAAAACGGTTGAGATTATCATTGACTTTAGGAAACATGCCTCCACCCCACCTCCACTGCACATTGGTGGAACAGAGGTGGAGAAAGTGCCCTGTGTCTGCCTCCTGGGCACCACCATCTCCTACACCCTGAAGTGGAAGGCAAACACTGTGTCCATCCAGAGGAAAGCCCAGCAGAGGCTTTACTTCCACCACCAACTGAAGAAGTTCGACATGTCATGAAAACTCCTGACGAACTTCTATACCGCAACCATCAAATCCGTCCTCTGTTCTTCCATCACTGTCTGGTATGCTGGCTCCACCGAAGACGACAGACGCAAACTACAGAGGGTCATCAGGTCAGCGGAAAGGATCATCGGGAACACACTCCCTGCCCTAGACTTCCTCTATAATGCCAGACTACGCTCCAGAGCACTGAAGATCGCCAAGGATCCCTCCCACCCTGGCCACCAGTTTTTCAATCAGCTCCCCTTGGGGCGGAGGTACCTGAGTTACCGGTCCATCTCCACAAAGGCCACGAGACACAAAAACAGCTTCTTCCCCTTAGCTGTAATTTCGCTGAACTCTATAAACTCTGCCTATGCTCTCCCCCCGTAGGCCCCCCATGTTGACTTTCTGCCTGTAAACCACATGGCAGATGTGTTTGAAAAAGTATGTATGTTTTTGAGATGAAGTGATGTCTACTATGTCCTATGCTCTGTTGTCTCTTATGTTTCTATGTAAATGCCCTGTATTCATGTGCCAAGCCCAATTCCGGGCAATTCATGCTTGCTGAAATAAATGCGATTCTGATACTGATAGTGTGTGTGTGTATGTGTGTGTGTTTGTGTGTGTGGTGTATGTACTGTTGTGTGTGTTTGTGTGGTCCGGAGGGGTCCAAAGGCTTCCCATGTTATCCTTCACCCCACCCCTGTGCCCAAACCCTGCCCGAACCTTCTGAAGGTTTGTGGTTGCATTCCTATGGGCTTGATTCACAAAGCGGTGCTCGCGCGCAAAGCCCGGTGTGTGTGAAACTGCTCCGTTTTCGTTGCCCCGCGATGCAACGTTTCACGCGCACTGGACTTTGCACGTGCCCTGATTCACCTTTCTGCATGCTAACTACTTAGCACCCTAGTTAGCACGCCCAAAGCCTTTAGGCGTGCTAACTAGGTTAGCACCGAATAGTGAATCAGGCCCGATATGTTAACGAACATCAGGGACGTAACTGCAAATCATAGGGCCCCCCAGCTAAACTTTGATGGGGTCCCTTAATGTTCACATATATGGGCGGATTTCAGGCAAGGCCACAAAGGCCGTGGCCCAGGGCACCAGGAAAGCAAGGGGCAGACTGTGAGCAGCAGGGTGGTAATTGCAGATGGCCTGCCGAACAGTCATCCTGCTACACAGAGTTTGCACATAGCGGAGGGCGGCTACTAACAGCCGGATCCGGCACTCAGGGATGAAGTGGCAGCGAACGGGCAATTACAGTGATCTCTTAGCTGCCTTTGACTGAATGTGCCGCTCACAAAGGAGCTTACAATATAATTCCTGCTGTCATGTCACTAACTGTCCTCAGAGGAGCTTATAATGTAATCTCTGCCATGCCTTCACTTACTGTCCTCAGAGGAGCCTACAATTGGATCCCTGCCGTGTTGGACGATGCTGTTGGCCCGGGGGCAGCTGGTGATAGTGAGCCTTGGGCGGTAAAAAGTACAAATCCAGAATCCGGCCCTGTTCACAACCCTTCCTTTGTCTCTTCTTGGTGACCCTCACAGCCTGGGGTTTCATGTTACAAGGCTCATAAAACAACTTGACCATCAGGATCTTTACACCCATAACATGTGTAACCTCAAAAACACCTGATTTGGAGTATCAGAGAAAGGGACGGTTAGTAATTGGGTCCCCCCTAAACTTCTGGGCCCACCTTCAGTTGCAGGGGCTGCTCTCTCCCTAGTTACACCCCTGATGGCAAGGAAACGCCCACTGATGCAATGTGCCCATACAGTAGCACACAACTGCTTGTGTAAGGCAACAATAGCAGTGCAGCCACGTTGGTACACAAATCGGAACGCGGCCACGAGAGCCCCAAGGCTGGAACAGTGGGCTCGAGGGGATCATTCAGAGGCTTCTCTCTTCTCCTCTACAGGTACACTTTAATTCCATTAAATCAAATCTGTACCAAAACAAAAAAATAAATAAATTGTAGGCTCCTGTAAATAGTACAATGTTGTCCACAGGGTCCTTTCTGTTCACCATTATTTGCTTGTTTTTATTCACGCTGTCTCAGATGTTCAATAACGCCCTGAATGAGGACATTTGAAGGACATTTGAACTGGGCATGTGTAAGGCCATCTTGAGCCGTGTGCATGAGCACTTTCATTTACTAGGCATGCACGGTTCGTAAGCCAGCACATTCAAAGTAAAAGTGCTCTTACTCACATTTACTGGGCAATGGCAGCTTGGAATTTGAGAATGCCAGGTTGGTATGCACTCGAGCATGGCTATGCAGTTGAAAATTAAACACCAACAGAACAAGAAACAGCACAACAGGCAGCGGTAAGAACTTTGCAGATCTTATAGGAGCACAAAAGTTTATTTTAAGATAAATTTTCTTTTCGCTTCAGGTAACCTTTAAAGTGACACTGAAGCAAAAAAAAATAAAAAAAATAAAAAAATTATATAATGAATTGGTTGTGTAGTAAGGATAATTACTAGAACATTAGTAGCAAAGAAAATATTCTCAGATTTTTATTTTCAGTTATATAGTGTTTTTTTTTTTTATAACATTGCATCATTCTCTAATATTTGCGGTTTTCACACTACTCAGCATTAGTGTTGGGCGAACACCTAGATGTTCGGGTCCGCGAACGTTCGCCGAACATCGCCGCGATGTTCGGGTGTTCGCGCCGAACTCCGAACATAATGGAAGTCAATGGGGACCCAAACTTTCATGCTTTGTAAAGCTTCCTTACATGCTACATACCACAAATTTGCAGGGTATGTGCACCTTGGGAGTGGGTACAAGAGGAAAAAAAATATTTGAAAAAGAGCTTATAGTTTTTGAGAAAATTGATTGTAAAGTTTCAAAGGAAAAACTGTCTTTTAAATGCGGAAAATGTCATGTTTCTTTGCACAGGTAACATGCTTTTTGTCGCCATGCAGTCATAAATGTAATACAGAGAAGAGGTTCCAGGAAAAGGGACCGGTAACGCTAACCCAGCAGCAGCACACATGATGGAACAGGAGGAGGGCGGCGCAGGAGGAGAAGGCCACGCTTTGAGACACAACCCAGGCCTTGCATGAGGACAAGAAGCGTGCGGATAGCAATGCTTTTTGCCGCCATGCAGTCATAAATGTAATAAAGATGAGAGGTTCAATAAACAGGGACCGGAAACGCGAACCCAGCAGCAGCAGCAGCAGCACACGTGATGGAACAGGAGGAGGCGAAGGAGGAGAAGGCCACGCTTTTTGAGACACAGCATCCCAGGCCTTGCATGAGGACAAATAGCGTGCAGATATAGCAATGCTTTTTGCCGCCATGCAGTCATAAATGTAATAAAGATGAGAGGTTCAAAAAACAGGGACCGGAAACGCTAACCCAGCAGCAGCAGCAGCAGCAGCAGCAGCACACGTGATGGAACAGGAGGAGGCGCAGGAGGAGAAGGCCACGCTTTTTGATACACAGCATCCCAGGCCTTGCATGAGGACAAATAGCGTGCGGATATAGCAATGCTTTTTGCCGCCATGCAGTCATAAATGTAATAAAGATGAGAGGTTCAATAAACAGGGACCGGAAACGCTAACCCAGCAGCAGCAGCAGCACACGTGATAGAACAGGAGGAGGTGCAGGAGGAGAAGGCCACGCTTTTTGAGACACAGCATCCCAGGCCTTGCATGAGGACAAATAGCGTGCGGATATAGCAATGCTTTTTGCCGCCATGCAGTCATAAATGTAATAAAGATGAGAGGTTCAATAAACAGGGACCGGAAACGCTAACCCATCACAGATGGTCATTGTTCATGTTACTTGGTTGGGGTCCAGGAGTGTTGCGTAGTCGTTTCCAATCCAGGATTGATTCATTTTAATTTGAGTCAGACGGTCTGCATTTTCTGTGGAGAGGCGGATACGCCGATTTGTGACGATGCCTCCGGCAGCACTGAAACAGCGTTCCGACATAACGCTGGCTGCCGGGCAAGCCAGCACCTCTATTGAGTACATTGCCAGTTCATGCCAGGTGTCTAGCTTTGATACCCAATAGTTAAAGGGTGCAGATGGATTGTTCATCTTCTCGACCATCTTCTCCAGGCGATCGGTGTTGGAGGTGGATCTGCACGCTTGCTGTTCTGTGGGCTGCTGCTGCATGGGTGTCATAAAATTTTCCCACTCCAAGGACACTGCCGATACCATTCCCTTTTGGGCACTAGCTGTGGCTTGTGTTGTTTGCTGCCCTCCTGGTCATCCTGGGTTTGCGGAAGTCAGTCTGTCGGCGTACAACTGGCTAGAGGAGGGGGAGGATGTCAATCTCCTCTCTAAAGTCTCCACAAGGGCCTGCTGGTATTCTTCCATTTTGACCTGTCTGACTCTTTCTTCAAGCAGTTTTGGAACATTGTGTTTGTACCGTGGATCCAGAAGGGTATAAACCCAGTAATTGGTGTTGTCCAGAATGCACACAATGCGTGGGTCGCGTTCAATGCAGTCTAGCATGAATTGAGCCATGTGTGCCAGAGTCCTGCCAGAATCCTCATCATCCTCTTGTGAGCGTTGTGATAGTTGTTGTGATGCATCATAGTCGTCACCTTCTTCCTGGTCTGCTTCTGCTGACCATTCGCGCTGAATTGTGGAAGTCCAACGTGCACCGCTCTGGCCCTCGTCAGTGGTGGCAGGAAATTCCTGCTCCAACTCCAGCTGTTCCTCCTCCTCTTCTTCGTCATAGCTGCTGGGGCCAGCGTTTCCTGAGGCGGATGGTCTGATGTTGGTACCATCACGCTGATCGTTTTCTCCTTCGGATTCCCCCAGTTGCATCATGACAGCTGTTTCCTTGATTTTCAACATTGACCTCTTCAGTAAACACAGCAGTGGTATGGTAATGCTGACTGAAGAGTTGTCACTGCTCACAAGCAACGTGGATTGCTCAAAATTTTGGAGGACTTGGCAGAGGTCCAACATGTTGGCCCAATCAGATCCACAGAAGCTTGGCAGCTGTCCGGATGCGCCTCGGTACTGTGCCGTCATGTACTGGACCACTGCACTCTTCTGCTCGCAAAAGCGGGCTAGCATGTGCAGCGTAGAATTCCAGCGCGTAGGGACATCACACAGCAAGCGATGGTGGGGTAAGATTGAAGCGCTCCTGCATCTTGGCGAGTGCCCCCGAAGCAGTACTGGAATTTCTGCAATGTTTGGCCACTCGTCGCACCTTCAACAGAAGATCGGCCACGCCTGGGTATGTCCTCAGGAACCGCTGAACTACTAGGTTCATCACGTGCGCCAGGCAAGGGATGTGTGTCAGCTTAGCCAACCTTAAAGCGCGAATGAGATTACTCCCATTATCACACACAACCATGCCCGGTTTCAGGTCCAGCGGTGCCAGCCACAAATCCGTCTGTTCCTTTATTCCCCTCCAAATTTCCTCCCCTGTGTGCTGCTTATCCCCAAGGCAGATCAGCTTCAGCAACGCTTGCTGACGCATGCCAACAGCTGTGCTGCACTGCTTCCACGATCCTACTGCTGCTGGGTTAGCGTTTCCGGATGAGGTACAGCTTTGAGATGCGTTGGAGGAGAAGGAGTCAGAGAGGTAGGTGCTGCTGTTGTTATCCAGTGGGAGGGACGGCGGTGCAGCTGTTTGCGGTGTGGGCAACACCCGCGCCGTAGCAGGTTAGGAATCACTGCCAGGCTCCACAAGGTTCACCCAGTGCGCGGTAAGGGAGATGTATCGACCCTGGCCGAACGCACTCGTCCAGGTGTCAGTGGTGAGGTGAACCTTGCAGGCAACGGCATTCTTCAAGCTTCGGGTTATTTTGCTGACCACGTGCTCATGCAACTCAGGCACTGCAGAGCGCGCAAAGTGGTAGCGGCTGGGTACCACGTAATGTGGGATGGCCACTGACATCATGCCCTTGAAGCTGTTTGTCTCCACCACTCGATATGGCAGCATTTCGCAGGCCAGAAGCTTGGCTATGCTGGCTGTTACTGCCACGGCCCGGGGGTCATTTGCTGGCAATTTCCTTTTGCGATCAAACATCTCCGAGACAGACAACTGAATCGTAGGGCTGCACACTGAAGGGCTGTTGGTTGTTGTGTTTGATGAACACTGGGAGACCTCAAGAGCACTACTCCGGAAAGTGACAGTGTCAGCGTATGATGTTTGTGAATGTTTTGAACCATGCAATGGCTGGGCTACTGCTGCTGCTGAGGCGGGTCTGGTGGGGAGTCTGGTGACCCCAAGGGAGGCAGTGTTGCTGGTACCCTGTCCTGCCGCGTTTGCCCACAGAGTGGGATGTTTGGATAGCATGTGGCGGCTCATGCTGGTGGTGGAGAGGTTGTTAATACTTTTCCCTCTGCTCAGGCGGGTCTTGCACACCTTGCAAATCGCCATAGTACCATCCTCAGTGCAGTCTTCAAAGAAAGCCCAGACTTTGGAGCACCTGCCTTGCTGGCGATTTCTGTTTGCGCCTCTTTTGCCTCTCACTTGAACTTCCACGCTTGTGGTGCCTGAAATTGCGCGCCGCCTACCTTGTGGCACAAGGCGAACTCGTGCAGCAGTGGGTTCTTCAACAGACTCATCTGTGCTGCTGCTACGATGTTCTCGTTCACAAACAAAATCTGGGTCTCTGTCCACATTGTCCATACCCTCCTCTTCCATCTCCTGAAACTCGTCATATGTCATTGTGGGGGGCCGCCGCCATGGAGTAGAGCTCCCCAGAACAACCTCTGCGCAGCTCACTCCAACGTCGTCTTCCAGATCTTGTCGGCCGACCTCCTGCCATTGCAACCCCTCCTGCCCAACTTGCTCTGGGATTTGGGTTTCCGAGTCCTCCTCGGACTCGCCTTGTATTTCAGTGCGCGGTGCATTTCCCACAGTTAATGGTTGTGAATCCGGGCACAACATTTCTGGCTGTTCCTCCATTGACCTTTGAAAGGTGGAAGTTTGTTGGGCTGGGAATAGCTCCTGCGAATACCCCATTGTGTCCTGAGGTAATTCATCGGACTGGTTATCTGGCAGTTGTGTGCGTGGTGTCGCTGCCGGTTGTGCCAGCTTTGTGCCCACTGGCTCCTTGTAACTGGCTGAGGACTCGGACCTCGTGCGTGATGTGCTGGTGCTGCTTAACCCACTGCTGGACGCTTGAGAGGTCATCCAAGTAATTATCTGGTCCTGTTCTTTTGGATTTGGGAGGGTTGTTGTCCTGGACAACATGGGCGGTACTGAGTGGGTTTTCTTGGGTGCTCCCCTGTGGCCTGTACGTGAACCGTCAGGGGAAACACCTCTTCCCTTGCCCCTCCCTCTTTCACCGGATTTCTTCCTCATTTCACTTATCCTTAAAGTACACGCTGACTGGCAGCAGTACAGTGGCAGTACAGAAATGCTATACAGTGGTGGGTGAGCGGTGTACCACTATTCCCAGCAGCGACACAGAGCACAATGCTATACAGTGGCGGGTGAGCGGTGTACCACTATTCCCAGCAGCGACACAGAGCACAATGCTATACAGTGGCGGGTGAGCGGTGTACTACTGTTCCCAGCAGACACAGAGTGGCAGTAAACACAATGCTATATAGAGTGGCTGAGCAAGGTACATAGAGTTGCAGTAAACATAATGCTATATAGTGTGGCTGAGCGAGCGGTGTACTACTATTCCCAGCAGACACAGAGTGGCAGTAAACACAATGCTATGTAGTGTGGCTGAGCGAGGTACACAGAGTGGCAGTAAACACAATGCTATATAGTGTGGCTGAGCAAGCAGTGTACTACTATTCCCAGCAGACACAAAGTGGCAGTAAACACAATGCTATATACTGTGGCTGAGCGAGGTACACAGAGTGGCAGTAAACAGAATGCTATATAGTGTGGCTGAGCGAGCGGTATACTACTGTTCCCAGCAGACACAGAGTGGCAGTAAACAGAATGCTATATAGTGTGGCTGAGCGAGGTACACAGAGTGGCAGTAAACAGAATGCTATATAGTGTGGCTGAGCGAGGTACACAGAGTGGCAGTAAACACAATGCTATATAGTGTGGCTGAGCGAGCGGTTTACTACTATTCCCAGCAGACACAGAGTGGCAGTAAACAGAATGCTAAATAGTGTGGCTGAGCGAGGTACACAGAGTGGCAGTAAACAGAATGCTATATAGTGTGGCTAAGCGAACAGTGTACTACTATTCCCAGCAGACACAGAGTGGCAGTAAACAGAATGCTATATAGTGTGGCTGAGCGAGGTACACAGAGTGGCAGTAAACAGAATGCTATATAGTGTGGCTGAGCGAGCGGTGTACTACTATTCCCAGCAGACACAGAACAGTAAACAGAATGCTATATAGTGTGGCTGAGCGGTGTACCACTATTCCCAGCAGCGACACAGAGCACAATGCTATACAGTGGCGGGTGAGCGGTGTACTACTATTCCCAGGAGCGACACAGAGCACAAAGCTATACAGTGGCAGGTGAGCGGTGTACTACTATTCCCAGCAGACACAGAGTGGCAGTAAACAGAATGCTATATAGTGTGGCTGAGCGAGGTACACAGAGTGGCAGTAAACAGAATGCTATATAGTGTGGCTGAGCGAGCGGTGTACTACTATTCCCAGCAGCAACACAATGACTGGGGGGACCCTGGCTAGCGTGGCTGGAGCGCGATCTACCCTGCCTGCCTACCCAAAGCTAAACCCACAGACAAATGGCGGAGATATGACGTGGTTCGGGTATTTAATTACCCGAACCACGTGACAGTTCGGCCAATCAGAGCGCGCTTGGGTCCGAACCACGTGACCCGTTCGGCCAATCACAGCACTAGCCGAATGTTGGCAGGTGATGTAGCTGCTGCATGGTTTTTGGCAGTTGGAAACAGCTGTAAACAGCTATTTCCCACAAAAGTTCGAACTTTTCTTGTGGGAGGGGTTTCACTACAATATCAGTCATACAGCGCCCCCTGATGGTCTGTTTGTGAAAAGGAATAGATTTCTCATGTAAAAGGGGGTATCAGCTACTGATTGGGATAACGTTCAATTTTTTCACAAACAAAATCTGGGTCTCTGTCCACATTGTCCATACCCTCCTCTTCCATCTCCTGAAACTCGTCATATGTCATTGTGGGGGGCCGCCGCCGTGGAGTAGAGCTCCCCAGAACAACCTCTGCGCAGCTCACTCCAACGTCGTCTTCCAGATCTTGTCGGCCGACCTCCTGCCATTGCAACCCCTGCTGCCCAACTTGCTCTGGGATTTGGGTTTCCGAGTCCTCCTCGGACTCGCCTTGTATTTCAGTGCGCGATGCATTTCCCACAGTTAATGGTTGTGAATCCGGGCACAACATTTCTGGCTGTTCCTCCATTGACCTTTGAAAGGTGGAAGTTTGTTGGGCTGGGAATAGCTCCTGCGAATACCCCATTGTGTCCTGAGGTAATTCATCGGACTGGTTATCTGGCAGTTGTGTGCGTGGTGTCGCTGCCGGTTGTGTCAGCTTTGTGCCCACTGGCTCCTTGTAACTGGCTGAGGACTCGGACCTCGTGCGTGATGTGCTGGTGCTGCTTAACCCACTGCTGGACGCTTGAGAGGTCATCCAAGTAATTATCTGGTCCTGTTCTTTTGGATTTGTGAGGGTTGTTGTCCTGGACAACATGGGCGGTATTGAGTGGGTTTTCTTGGGTGCTCCCCTGTGGCCTGTACGTGAACCGTCAGGGGAAACACCTCTTCCCTTGCCCCTCCCTCTTTCACCGGATTTCTTCCTCATTTCACTTATCCTTAAAGTACACGCTGACTGGCAGCAGTACAGTGGCAGTACAGAAATGCTATACAGTGGTGGGTGAACGGTGTACCACTATTCCCAGCAGCGACACAGAGCACAATGCTATACAGTGGTGGGTGAGCGGTGTACCACTATTCCCAGCAGCGACACAGAGCACAATGCTATACAGTGGCGGGTGAGTGGTGTACTACTGTTCCCAGCAGACACAGAGTGGCAGTAAACACAATGCTATATAGTGTGGCTGAGCAAGGTACACAGAGTGGCAGTAAACACAATGCTATATAGTGTGGCTGAGCGAGCGGTGTACTACTATTCCCAGCAGACACAGAGTGGCAGTAAACACAATGCTATATAGTGTGGCTGAGCGAGGTACACAGAGTGGCAGTAAACAGAATGCTATATAGTGTGGCTGAGCGAGGTACACAGAGTGGCAGTAAACACAATGCTATATAGTGTGGCTGAGCGAGCGGTGTACTACTATTCCCAGCAGACACAGAGTGGCAGTAAACAGAATGCTATATAGTGTGGCTGAGCGAGGTACACAGAGTGGCAGTAAACACAATGCTATATAGTGTGGCTGAGCGAGCGGTTTACTACTATTCCCAGCAGACACAGAGTGGCAGTAAACAGAATGCTAAATAGTGTGGCTGAGCGAGGTACACAGAGTGGCAGTAAACAGAATGCTATATAGTGTGGCTGAGCGAGCGGTGTACTACTATTCCCAGCAGACACAGAACAGTAAACAGAATGCTATATAGTGTGGCTGAGCGGTGTACCACTATTCCCAGCAGCGACACAGAGCACAATGCTATACAGTGGCGGGTGAGCGGTGTACCACTATTCCCAGGAGCGACACAGAGCACAATGCTATACAGTGGCAGGTGAGCGGTGTACTACTATTCCCAGCAGACACAGAGTGGCAGTAAACAGAATGCTATATAGTGTGGCTGAGCGAGGTACACAGAGTGGCAGTAAACAGAATGCTATATAGTGTGGCTGAGCGAGCGGTGTACTACTATTCCCAGCAGCGACACAATGACTGGGGGGACCCTGGCTAGCGTGGCTGGAGCGCGATCTACCCTGCCTGCCTACCCAAAGCTAAACCCACAGACAAATGGCGGAGATATGACGTGGTTCGGGTATTTAATTACCCGAACCACGTGACAGTTCGGCCAATTAGAGCGCGTTCGGGTCCGAACCACGTGACCCGTTCGGCCAATCACAGCACTAGCCATGCGCTCTTAGTTCGGCCATGTGGCCGAACGGTTTGGCCGAACACCATCAGGTGTTCGGCCGAACTCGAACATCACCCGAACAGGGTGATGTTCTGCAGAACCCGAACAGTGGCGAACACTGTTCGCCCAACACTACTCAGCATTCTAAATTATTTACAGAGCAGGCCAGTGAACTTTTGACCTGTCCTCTGCAGAGAAAAATAAAATACAATGACTGACAACTGAGATAACATGCTTCAGAAGACAAAGCTCTCTGCGACTTTGAAAGTTGTGGAGCTCAATGGCTCTTTTGCATAGATAACAACTGGAGTTTCTTAACTTTTACTGCACTGGAAACAATATTAGACTTATGTCTCTGCTGCTGTTTTTATTTCTTAGCTGTACTACACATACAAATCATTATATCATATTGTGTCTCTTTAAAGCAAACATGAAACTGAAAACAAACTTGTGAGATAATGAATTGTAGGTGTAGTAGGAATGGCAAATAGACATTTTCCTGGGGCCTCATATTTATGTTTTCAGTTTAAGTGCTGAATTTCTAAGACTGAATTCTAAACAACAGCCACCCACATCAGTGTGATGTAAAATCTGCTTCATTCAGCTGCAAAGCAAAATAAATAAAAGCTTTTTAAACCTTTACACCCTGGCCTGTTATCAGTAGTGCTTTTTTAGCTGAACAGAAGTGTTTCATATTCTATTTATTTTTCAGGAGAGCTGGGGCTGCATTTCACTTCTTTTGCACTGCCTCATTTGCATAGATAAAGTACTGGTTTATTAACCCTTTCCCAAAAAAAAAAAACCTTCTTCAAACAATTACCGTACACAAGGTTAGGTTTTGTCCATGCTCAATACGCATAACCACATCATCATAGCCCTTATGCAGATCTTAAAGGGGAACCATAATGCCATATAGTAGAGTACAGTTATTATTAGTAGGACTACCACTACAGTATATGCACCCATGTTTATCTTATCTTGTGAAATGTTAGTTCAGGTATGCTTTAAAAAAAACAAAACTGGGACCTGGCATATTTTCCAACTCTTGGATCACACTAGGAAATCTATCCAACGGAAATGCTTTTTACGATAATAAAGAACTGAAGACACCTGGAGAAACGGGGAAGTGACTGCCTGGGGGCATTTAGAGAGGAATGGAGGGGGCTGGAGGAGACTGTCTTCTGTCTTCAGCTCTGGTACCCTTTAAAGAGACACTGAAGCGAAAAAAAAATGATGATATTATGATTTGTATGTGTAGCACAGCTAAGAAATAAAACATTAAGATCAGACACATCAGTGTAATTGTTTCCAGTACAGGAAGAGTTGAGAAACTCCAGTTGTTATCTCTATGCAAACAAGCCATTAAACTCTCCGACTAAGTTAGTCGTGGAGAGGGCTGTTATCTGACTTTTATTATCTCAACTGTTCCTGGACTATTTACTTTTCCTCTGCTAGAGGAGAGGTCATTACTTCACAGACTGCTCTGAAAGACTCATTTTGAATGCTGAGTGTTGTGTAATGTGCACATATTATAGAATGATGCAATGTTAGAAAAAACACTATATACCTGAAAATAAAAGTATGAGAATATTTTCTTTGCTGCTAATCTTCTAGTAATTATTCATAGTACACAACCAATTCACTATATCATATATTTTTTTTCGCTTCAGTGTCTCTTTAATGCCCATTTCTGACAAACCAACCGGACTTTTTTGTTTTTTTGTTTTTCAGATAGCGAATGTATTCACATTCATCTGCTGAATAGCACACATCTGCTCCAAAGTGGCAGGTAGCAATGAGCAGCTATGGCCATTTTTGTTTCACCATAGTTTTCTTGTAAATATCACATTTTCACATAAATGAGGAAAATATATGGAGACAATAAACATATTTTCATTAAAAGCACTAAAGCATGAGAAAACACTTTTACACAAAAGTTATTACTTCCATCAAAATGTATGCCTTGCAAGAAATCTGTAATATTTTCACAAAAATTTTGAGTCAGGTGAAAATGCAATTTTTAAATCAAAATGTTAAGTTTTGGTGTGCAAATGACTTTTGTAAAAATCTGAGCTCGTTCCTAGTGGCAGGTGACCCCAAAATAGAAAGCGTCAGGGTACGCTAGTTGTAGCTGCAGTTTGTATTGCGGGCTGCCTTGGCTCCTGCTATTTTATCGGGTGTCTTCAGGGCTCAAATTTCCCTCACACCAAAACTGGATGATCAAATTTCCTGCAACACCCAATATTTTACATATATAGCATCAAAGGGGGTACGGATATTGGCGGTTTTGCAGCAGGGGGTCAGTTAGAGTTAGGCCTGGGTGTGGGGTTGGTAAGGGTTAGGAATGGATGATGAAGTTAGGCTTAAAGAGGAACCCCAGTGAACATTTTACTGTCGGCAGGTGATGTAGCTGCTGCATGGTTTTTGGCAGTTGGAAACAGCTGTAACAGCTATTTCCCACAAAAGTTCGAACTTTTCTTGTGGGAGGGGTTTCACTACAATATCAGTCATACAGCGCCCCCTGATGGTCTGTTTGTGAAAAGGAATAGATTTCTCACGTAAAAGGGGGTATCAGCTACTGATTGGGATAAAGTTCAATTTTTGGTCGGAGTTTCGCTCTAAGCATCGGGGGGGGGGGGGGGGGGGGCTCAGTAGGGTTAGGCATTAGTGGGGGTTGATTAAGGGTTAGGCCTCAGTAGAGGGAGGGCTTATGTAAGAATATGGTTGGTTTTAGCGTTAGTAAAATATTAGTAATTTTTATTTTTTTATTTTACAATCGGACCCCCCAATGCCTAGTAGTACGCTATCGAAAATTCTACTAGTGGCTTATTCTGATGCTTAAAATTCTCTGGCGGCCTTTTTGCATGTGCACACAGTGGGCTTGATTCACAAAAGGGTGCTAAGTGTTAGCATGCCAGTGAAAAGCCCCTTAGCGTGTGCAAAGTGTCTTTGCACGCATTAATATGCACTGCACGCGTTAAGTTTGCGCTATTCTGTGCGAGTGAAACGGCGCACCTCTGCGTCCGAAACGTTGCACCGGTGCGCGTGAAACGTCGCACCATCTGCATGCAAAATAGCCTGTTAGGCTATTTTACACGCGAACGGTGCGATGTTTTGGGCGCACCAACTTAACACGCGATCAGTAACAGCTTTGGATGTGCAAACTACTTAGCACCCTATTTTGCACGTCCAAAGCTTTTAGGCGTGCTAACTACGTTAGCACCCTTTTGTGTATCCGTTAGTGCTTCTTGTGAATTTTCGCAGTAATTTTCGCATTGCTATTTTTGATCTTGAAAATATATTCTCGAAAACACATTGTATTTTCGCAATGTGAGTTTTCGCCAAAACTGCAAATTGTCATCCATGTGTTATGAGCAAAAAATCGCAAAAAATCACATGCCATTTTCACTTAAAAGTAGAATTTTACATTATTTTAAAGAAAATGAATACAAGAAGAATATCAGCATTTTCGCTCTTTTCTAGAATACGTACAATATCAATACAGCATTGCCTGTTTAGTGTGAGCTCAGCCATGGTAGGTATTTTAGCCAACAAAAGATTTCTTCTCTAAAGAGCAATTATTTAGCTGTATTCTGTGTAGTTTATTTTATTGTTAGTATTGTTTTTTGCATAACGTAAGCAGTCATCTGGTTTAGGCCAGGAGGATCATAGACTAGCACTGCGCTGATACGCAGAGTAACCTCTGTGTAGCTCCCAGGATGCCACCATGGAGCTCACAAAAATACTTAAAGTGATAATAATACAATTGCAAAACATCCTATGGAGCTGCTTGCCAAGTTTTCAGAGAAAATGACACTAAACTCAATGTCATTCTTTATTGTTAAAATAAATAGAAAATACACTTTGGAGAAGACGGCTTTGTACCGTTGCATTGAGAGGATGTATTATATTCCCCAGAAGTGCAGCTTATTCTCGCAAATATTTCACATGGAAAGAAGTACCAGCGTTTTATTGCTTGCTTGTTTTTCTCCTTTATGTGAACACTTCTGACAATTAAAAAAAAAAAAAAGATTCTTTTAACCATTTTATGTCCAGGAAAGTCAAAGTAATTTTACTGCAGAGATCCTGGCACAGAATGGCATCCATTTACCAGTATAAAAATGATTATTTGAGTGGAAAATCCACTTTTGTTAAAGGGCACCTGTACTGAAATCAATCTATAAAACTACACATGCCAGTGTGTAAACAACCTCCAGGGCTGACCCATGCGCTGAGTGACCTGAGCTGCTTGAAAAGGGCGCCAGGACCTAAAGCTACATACCCACCAGAAGACCGCCAAAGATGGATTGGAGAGATACTGGAGGACAGTTCTGACTTGCTAATACTGGGGGACACCTCTTACTACTTAATACGGTGCTAAATTGCTCCCAGGGTGATGGTGTACAAATTGCACCCCACCCCTGTGGGCCCGAGAACGCTATTTGCGATGCTGTATTTAGCCCCCCCCCCCAGTATAGGTAGCCAGGCATAGGTGCCACCAGTACAGGCAGCCAGATGTTGGTGCCCCCAGTATAGGTTAGCCAGGTGATCATGCCTACAGTATAGGTTAGCCAAGTATAGGTATCCTCAGTATAGGCTAGTCAGTTATAGGTGCCCCCAGTATAGGTTAGTCAGTTATAGGTGCCCCCCAGTATAGGTTAGCCAGGTATTGGTGCCCTAGTATTGGTTAGGTAGGTATAGGTGTACCAGTATAGGTTAGCCAGGTATAGGTGTCCCCAGTATAGGTTAGCCAGGTGATCATGCCCACAGTATAGGTTAGCTAAGTATAGGTATCCCCAGTATAGGTTAGTCAGTTATAGGTGCCTCCAGTATAGTTTAGCCAGGTATTGTGCCCTAGGATAGGTTAGGCAGGTATAGGTGCCCCAGTATAGGTTAGCCAGGTATAGCTACCCCCAGTATAGGTTAGCCAGGTATGCCACCAGTATAGGTTATCCAGTTATAGGTTCTCCAGTATAGGTTAGCCAGGTATAGGTACCCCCAGTATAGGTTAGCCAGGAATGCCACCAGTATAGGTTATCCAGTTATAGGTATTCCAGTATAGGTAGCCAAGTATAGATGCCCCCAGTATAGGTTAGCCAGGTATAGGTGCAGGGGGGTAGAGCATCGGGCACTCCTCCTTCCCCCTCCTCGGCCTTTCTCCGTGCTCCCTCCTCTATTGCAGATATTTATGGGCAGCGGTAGTGGTCTTTTACTCACCTTCTGGGCTCCATGTGAAGATCACGTGCCACTGTCTGTCTCCTACGCTGCTCACTACTCTCACTAATCAGGAAGTAATGCAGCGCTGGAAACACAGCAGCTCGGCGGAATGTAATCTGCGCATGGATCCCGGATAGTGAATTATAGACGACTACTACTACCTATAAATTCCTGCAATGGAGAGGGGAGCACGGAGCGAAGTCCCAAGGAAAGGGTGGGAGGAGTGGGGCCCTCCTCCCCGAGGCTGAGTCCCTGTGTGCCCATTGCTCTCGCCTTCCTCAATGCGCTCCTCTCCCTCTCTGCACCCCGGGCCGACACCCGCCTTGCCCGCCCCTAGAAACAGGACTGGCCTGCGCAACGAATCATTCTTGCAGCAAGGTGAGAGTTTCTCGTCAGTCTCATATCAGTTAAAGCGGACCTGAACTCAGAACGTGCTCTTTGCTCTAAAAGATACGCAACAGCATAATAACCTTTAAACAAAAAATGTTTCTTTGTCACAGCTGATAAAAATCCTAAAATACATCTGCACTGTTTCTACTTCCTGATGCATGGAAGCAAACATATTGTTTACAGCCTGTGCTTTCAATTGGGCTTATCAGCCATCTCTGCCATGACAGTCATGTGACACGGGAAGAGATTGAATTACAACTTGTACTTATGCACAGATGAGGGGGAATTAGATAGGATACATTCTTTAAATACATACAAGGTGCATTTCTCACTGTTTTCCTTCTGTCCTGTGCAAGAGTTCAGGTCCACTTTAAAAGAGTATACATAAAGCGGTGGCTGAACAGAATAATGCATTGTTTGGCATATAGAACATTTCACATATTCTGCATTACACTGGTGTATGAAATAATGCGCGGAGAGAGTTCCTGCCTAACAATTTATCTATTTAACTGTGCTGAATGGGTCGCCATGACCCGAGACAAGCTAGACGAGTATCAATTCTACTGTCTGTACTATCTAATGCTGTGGCAACTATTGTGCTGCTGGTAAATTGCTGCTTTTCAATCTCCATTTTGCAGATGGCTCAGAGTCTCTTTCAAGCACATAATCAATGATAACAAACCCATCTAAAAGGTGAAGATCAAAAGCCTGGAGGAGCAAGATGATCGCTCTGCGTTCAATAACATGTATGAGATCCAGAGGGAATAAATCAAAACGGTCTAATCATACACAGGTGGATGAAAGTGCTTCTGGGTATTTACAGGTGCAGAGCTCCCAAATGTCCCGTTTTTGGCGGGACAGTCCCTTTATGGGAACCAGATTCCTCTGTCCCTCTTTACTCCTCATGTGTCCCTCTTTCATGACTGATGTACAGATCGATGTAAATGAATATACTGAAGATGTGTTTAAATGGCTGCAACCTGTTTCTGTTTGGTTTGTAATGCACTGCTAAAAAACTTTCAATAAAAATTCTCTTTAAAAATAAATAAATAAATAAATAAACAAACTGTAAATTTTATCTTCATTCTTTAAATTGATACATTTCTTATTTTCAACTGTTAATATGAAGAAAAACTAATGATGATAGAAAGGACCAGTGTCTTTTAAATGCTAAAACTACCGTATTTTTCGGCATATAAGACATACTTTTTCTTTCTCAAAAATGGGGAGAAAAAGTGCATCTTACATGTCAAATACAGGGAGTCCCCGTCTACGAACACCCGCCAATATGGACCGCCAATCTTCTGCATTGTTGGGGACCCCCTGTATTCTCCCTGTTTCCTCCTCTGCTCCCTCCTTGTATTCTCCTCTGCTTCCAAGTATAGTTATAAGCAGCAGCAGCACAGCTCATGTCATCCATCAGCTCCATCGGCGATCAGAGACCTCCCCTCTCCCTCTCTGCTCCCTTTTTTCATCTTCTGTTTAAAGTGTACCCAAGCTGAAGCTTGGGTACAAAAATCAGATACTTGCCTTACGAGAGGGAAGCCTCAGGATCCTTTTGCGGCTTCCCTCACTACTCCGTTGTCCCCCATCGCTGAGCGTTTTCCCCTGGATGATTAGCAACAAAGAAGTGTCGCTAATCACATCGGGGCCACGCAGCTCCTCTTCCTGGATCATGGCCCTGCAATAGGCACATGAGCCCATCTGCGCATGCCCAGTAAGCCGGAGCCAGAGGCTCCGGGCTACTTTGCTCCGCGGACAGGCTTGCATGGCTACTGCGCAGTCATGGTCCAGGAGGAGGAGCTACATGGCCCCGATGTGAAGGGGGGCCATGCTCAGCAATGGAGGGCTTCCGACAACCATGGGAAGCCTCAATAGGAACCTGAGGCTTCCCTCTCTCCAGCGTAAGTATCTGATTTTGAACCCACACTTCGGCTCGGGTTAATTTCAAATCACTTTTCAGGACTCTGCAATTATAGAAGTACCACAAAAGTACCACTAAAGCAGGTGAAAAAGTATACTGTCAAAATAATTCTGAGTATTTTCTTGCTTGCTGGTGGCTTAAGAAGCATTTTAATTATAAGAAGTGAAAATTCACCTAGGAGAAAACTTAGGCGAAAAAGAGAATTGCATCAGTCCCATTATTTCAGCAGAAAAGTACATATGTGCATAGATCTGTGCGTGAGTCCTGAAAGAGGGACAAATGAGGAAGAAAGAGGGACGTGGTGGGGACTTGGTTCCCTAAGAGGGACTGTCCCTCTGAAAAAGGGACAGTTGGGAGCTATTCTTACATGCGTTCATTGTCTGCACATTCACATTGGAAGGGAATTCCTATTAAAGCCTTTGTGTGTGTCTTTATCATTTACTGGCAGGTCCAATCATCCTCTCCCCCCTAAAAAAACATGATTTTCCTTAGCGCTTGCAATGAGACTAATCCAAGCAGTGCTTAGTATGGGAAACTACAGATTCTCAATTCAACCGGAGGTTTTTTTTTCATGCTAGAGATGCTTATTTGTATAAATTTCCCAGAGTGGAAAGCCTGGAATCTCCCAAGCCTGGAATCTCCCTAGCATTCTGACCAGGACTAGAGAGATAAAACAGTACTATCCACAACTTAAGCCTGGTATAAATCTTCAACTTTATTTGTCCAATTTCTGACCAATTTTACTACCTCTCTAGATAATCTGATCATAGTATTCAAAAATCTGTTGAGCCCCATTTGACCCCCATTTCACATGGAGGTGGTAAAATTGGCTAATCTAAACCAAAGGTATGTACTAGGCTTTAGGGTGAACACACTCATCCAGTTTTCATTGGCCAATTTTACAACTTCCATGCAGCAGGAGGTCCAGCAGATTTTGAATACTATAAACAAATTATGATGGTAAGCTCTCATACTCTATGAAGGTGGACAAATTAGCCAATCAAAATTGGATGTGTGTAAGTAGTTATATAAACTGGACCTAACACAACACATGATCAAACTAATGATACAGCAATGGTGTAAGTATAGCTCCCGTGACCGCAGAGGAAAGAGCCTGGGGGCCCAACTCTCCCTATCCCCATCTGAGTAGCAGAGCATTGCAGTGGAGCACATGATACCTATTCCAGGGCCGCATCCTCTTGTCTCCTCCTCACTGCAGCCAGTCAGTGAGCAGCAGCGTACCTCTGTAAGTCTCCTGTCACATGACATGTATCGGGAGTCGCAGAGATTGCTGCTGCATGATGACTGACTGCAATGAAGTCAACATGCAAAGGAGCATTTTGTGCTCTGCTAAGCTGCTCTGCTGTTCTGATTTGGGGAGAAAGAGAAAGGCAGGCCCCCTCAGTCCCACTCTAGCTTTGGATTTTCATACTCACTCATGATCTCTAAATAGCGAGAGGCTCAGAGTGAATCAGGTCCTGTGTTTCCTGGATAGCGGCATTGAGGCCAGGAGGTGGTGTTTAAAGGACTCTCCTCTGGGGAATGATTTAAAATTATATTTATAAAGATGAACCACTAAACGCTTTAATTGCTTGATTCATATGTAGAAGTCTGTAAGGATACTTCCTACGAGCTACTTCTAGGAAAATCGATTCACCCGAGATAGGTCATTCGGAGAACTGAGAAGCAGGTAATTGGTGCATTTCATGAAAACGCAAAGAAATTCAGAGGGATGCAAATTGTTGGTCAATATATATTTTCTGAAGCTGTTTCATGTATTAAACATGACTGATCTCCTATTGTACATTATGATGATGATTATAAAAGCCAGAGCTCGTGACTTTCCAGCTGAAAGCTTTTACAATGTTTATTATCAGAGTAAATTAAGTTGACCACTGATGATAGAATTTTTATGAATGATTCTAAAATACAAACTGTTTCTAAAATTGGAAACAATCAATTGAAAATGATCCAATAACGGGATTTTATTTTCATTTCTACAAATAAATGATTGTATCTGTCAGTGTCACATACAGAAAAAACGATTGCACCCCATGAGATGATATATTTAAAAATGTTTCAAATACAAATATATATATATATATATATATATATATATATATATATACATACTAGCTGATTGCCCGGCGTTGTCCGGGTATGTATTTGGCTGGTGTTGGCTCCGCATACTTTTTCTAACCCTAACACTAAATTACTCAATGACCAAGTTTGTGGGCTTTGTGGTCTTTGGTATCAATAATTTGCATTGAAATGTAAAAAATATGATTGGCTGTTTGTAGACCCACCCCCATTTCTGAATTTGAACCCCAGTCACCCAATAACCAACTGTACCAGGTTTGATGCCTGTGCCATTAACAGTGCAAGAATGACAGCAATTAAATATTCCCCTTGAAAAGCAATAGGTGAAGCTTGATTCACTTTTGTAGGCTCCACCCACTTCTCTGAATATTAATCGCAGTCACCCAGTGACCAACTGTGCAAAGTTTAAGAACCCTGCCATTAACAGTGTAAGAATGGCTGCAGTTTACATTTTCCCAGTGAATTGTGTATTTGTCTCCACCAACTGATGACCCAGCGTTGCCCGGGTATGTATTTCACTAGTGTTGGCTCCGCCCCCTTTCTAACCCTAACGCACAAACACTTATTGACCAAGTTTGTGAGCTTTGGGGTCCATGGCATCAATAATTTGTATATTCCAATAGAAATTAAACAAATCAGATTGGCTGTTTGTGGCTTCACCCCATCTCCAGCATTTGAACCCCAGTCACCCAATGACCAACTGTAGCAGGTTTGAGGCCTCTGCTATTAACAGTGTAAAAATAGCAGCAATTTAAATATTCCACTTAAAAATCAACATGTGAATTTTGATTGACTATTATAAGCTCCACCCACTTCCCTGAATATTAATCTGGGCAAAGTTTGGGAACCCTGCCATAAACAGTGTAAGAATGGCTGCAGTTTACATTTTCCCAGTGAAATGTGTTTTTGGCTCCGCCCACTGTTTGTAACCTGGACATACAGTCACTCAATGACCAAGTTTGTGAGCTTTCGGATCCTTGGCATCAATAATTTGTATTTTCCCATGAAATGAAACAAATCTGATTCACTGCTTGTGGCTCTGTCTCCTTTTCTGAATTTAAACCCAAGTGACCCAATTACTAACTGCACCTGGTTTGAGTCTTGTGCTATTAACAGTGCAAGAATGGCAGCAATTTTAATATTCTCCTTGAAAAGCAACATGTGATTTTTGATTGCCATTTTTAGGCTCCACACACTTTTCTGAATATTAATCCCAATCACCCAGTAACCAGCTGTGCAAAGTTTGAGAACCCTACCATTAACAGTGAAGAAAGGCTGCAGTTTACAATTTCCCAGAAAAATCTGTTTTTAACTCCACCCACTTTTTGTAACCTTGACACACAGTCACTCAATTACCAAGTTTGTGAGCTTTTGGGTTCCTGGCATCAAAATTGTGAGACTGGAAGCAGTTTATCCAGCAAAGAAATCTGGCTGTTTGTGGCTCCACCCCTTTACTGAATTTGAACCCCAGACACTTAACGACCGACTGTAGCAGGTTTGAGGCCTCTGCCATTAACAGTGTAAGAATAACTGCAGTTTCAATATTCCCCTTGAAATTCAATAGGTAAATTTTGATAGGCTGTTGTAGGCTCCACCCACATTTCTGAATATTCATCCCAGTCACCCAGTGGCCAATTGTGTAAAGTTTGGGAACCCTGCCATGTTAAAAATGTAGTTGTTGGCACCGCCCACTTTTTCTAACCTTGACATACAGTCACTCAATTATCAATTTTATCAGCTTTGGGGTCCTTGGTATCAATACTTTGTATTTTCCCATTGAAAAATAATCAAATCTGGCTATTTGTGGCTCCGCCCCCTTTCTGAATTTGAACCCCAGTCACCCTGTGACCTATTGTACCAGGTTTGAGGCATCTGCTATTAACAGTGTTAGAGAATGGTAGCAGCTTAAATATTCCCTTTGAAAATCACAAGGGGAATTTTGATTGGCTGTTGTAGGCTCCACCCACCTTCCAAAATCTTAATCTCTTTCACCCAGTGACCAACTGTGCAAAGTTTGAGAACCCTGCCATTAACGGTGTAAGAATGGCTGCAGTTTCTATTTTCCCAGGGAAATTTGTTTTTGGCTCCACCCACTGTTTGTAACCTTGACACACAGTCACTCAATAACCAAGTTTGTGAGCTTTCAGGTTCCTGGAATAAAAAATGTGTGAATGGAAGCAGTTTATCCACCAAGGAAATCTGATTGGCTGTTCGTGGCCCCGCCCCTTTACTGAATTTGAACCCCAGTCACCCAATGACCGACTGTAGCAAATTTGAAGCCTCTGCCATTAACAGTGTAAGAATGGCAGCAGTTTAAATATTCCCCTTGAAAAATCAATAGGTGAATTTTGATTGGCTGTTGTAGGCTCCACCCACTTTCTTGAATCTTAATCCCAGTCACCCAGTGACCAACTATGCCAAGTTTGAGAACCCTGCGATTAACAGTGTAAGAATGGCTGCAGTTTACATTTTCCCATTTAAGATGAATAGCCGACCCGCGGCGTAGCATACGCCGCATAAGAGGGAAATAGGCAGGAAGGGGGTATTGGGCACAGCGGCGGGGAGGAGTGGTTGGACCCCCCCTCAACTGGGTTCCCCATGTGCACTCCCCCTCCAGCTTAAGCTCAGCAGGAACCCCCCCTCACCTGGGTCCCCCATGTGCGCTCCCCCTCCTGCTTAAGCACAGTAGCAGCCGCCACTATTAGTAAGAGGCAGCGGGTGGGGATGACTCACCTCTTCCGTGTTCCATCGTGCGTTTCACTGTCGTCACTTCCTGCAATGCCGCACACTGTATTGGTGTAATTTGCCTTTTTTAAAACAGAAGGATATCTGCATTAATTCAGCTATAAGTGAACATTTGTGGTTACCCACAATACACTGCTACTAAATATGCAAATTACCCCTTTTCCCCCTTGGTAAGCCAAGCAAGCATCCAGAGCCGCTGGTGTATAGCAAGCCTATAGCTTTACATTTTACACAGTCATATCAAACCCACATGTAGACAGCCTGTTTCAGACTTTTGGTCCTCATCAGTATATGGCAGGGATTGATACGGCTGTATGAGATAGGGCTTGGACCAGTAACCAAGCAGCTCTGGGTGACCCAAACCACTCGGAATGTATAGGGGGATAAAAGGGACCAAAAAGACCTCCTACTAAAAAAAGCAAAGCTTGGTGTAATTTGCCTTCCTAAAACAGAAGGAAATATGCAATAATTCAGCTATAAGTGAATATTTGTGGTTACCCACAATGCACTGCTACTAAATATGCAAATAATTCCTTTTTACCCTTAATAAGCCAAGCAAGCATCCAGAACCACTGGTGTATAGCAAGCCTATAGCTTTAAATTTTACACAGCCATATCAACCCCACATGTGACAGCCTGTTTTAGACTTTTGATCCTCATCTGTACATGGCAAGGGTTGATATGGCAGTATGAGATAGGGCTTGGACCAGTACAACAGAGTAACCAAGCAGCTCAGGGTGACCCAAACCACTTGGAACGTATAGGGAGATAAAAGGGACCAAAAAGACCTCCTACTAAAAAAACAAAGCTTGGTGTAATTTGCCTTCCTAAAACAGAAGGAAATCTGCAA
Organism: Hyperolius riggenbachi; assembly: GCF_040937935.1. NCBI lineage: Eukaryota > Metazoa > Chordata > Amphibia > Anura > Hyperoliidae > Hyperolius > Hyperolius riggenbachi. Next base: position 65,859,635 of record NC_090646.1, read on the forward strand.
AAATTCAGCTATAAGTGAACATTTGTAATTACCCACAATGCACCACCACTAAATATGCAAATTATTCCTTTTTTACCTTTGGGAAGTCAAGCAAGCCTATAGCTTTAAGTTTTACACAGTCATATCAAACCCACATATGACAGCCTGTTTCAGATGTTTGGTCCTCATCAGTACATAGCAGGGATTGATATGGCTGTATGAGATAGGGCTTGGACCAGTACAACAGAGTAACCAAGCAGCTCAGGGGGACCCAAACTACTAAGAATGTATAAAGGAGGATAAAAGAGACCAAAATGCCCTCCTACTAAAAAAAAAGCAAAGCTTGGTGTAATTTTCCTTCTTAAAACAGAAGCAAATCTGCAATAATTCAGCTATAAGTGAACATTTGTGATTACCCACAATGAACTGCTACTGAATATGTAAATTATCCCTCTTTGCCCTTGGTTTGATATGACACTACTTCTTCTTCTTGCTTGGACCAGCCCCTTCTTCTTGCTTGGACCGGCCCTGGGGGCGGGGCGCTACTTCTTCTTCTTGCTTGAAGGTTGAGGCACTTACTCTATTATATATATAGATGGCTGAAATTTGATTGGCTGTTTTATGCTCCGCCCACTTTTCCTGGATTTGTAACCTCGGTCACCAAGTGACCAAGTGTGGGGACTCTGGCTTGATTACTGTGAGAATGGCAGCCTTTTCCATTTTTTCCGTTGACATGAACGGGTGAAATCTGATTTGCTGTTTGTAGCTCCGCCCACGTGTATAGGGGGGGACGCGAGACCCCCAGAACATATTATCCCAGGTAGTAAGGGATCTGTATACCAAGTTTTGTTTAAATTGGTCAAGCCGTTTTCGAGTGATCGCGGCACATACACACACACATACATACATACATCCGATTTTATATATATATATATAGATTTTCCATCAAAGGTATGATTTTTTAAATTGATCAGAGCAGATCCAATCATATACAAAAAATACACCAGGCAGATTGACAAAACAGCTATATATGATCAATTATAACATGATTTCTTATCTATTAAGATTATTTCTTATATTTTTTTTAGATAATTTGATCTAATTTACCTGGTGAAAATATATAATTGTATGCAAATATTGTACCGTAAACACTTTACACTGATTTTAAAGGTAGATACAGCATTTTACTATACTCTGCTCCTGTATTCTTCTGTGAAATGTATTCCACCGCTGGGTCCTCTGTTCCAGTCTTCAACTTTAAAGTGAACCTCTGGACTAAAAATCGACTCAGCAGCACTGAAAAGGCTTGGTGTTTCTTTAACAGTTTCACAGCATTAGAACTTTGTTTCTCTTATACAAGCCTCATTTTTAGCTGCACAGAAGAAAACTGCCCAGGCTTTTTTCCCCTGATGCTGTGCAAAGCATGATGGGATTTCTGATTTTGTTCTCGTTCTGCTGTTTTGGTGCAATTTTTTTTTCTTTTTACATTTTGAATTTGACATATGAAGCCTAGCGTGTGCAGCTGGGAGGGGTAATTAAGGACACAGGACAGTTGGAACTGTGTCTCCTGCTCCGTGTCACCTCCGTTCAACCAAAAAGATGGCTGCCCCCATGACAAAGATGGCAGCCCCCATGAATAACAAAACAAACATTTGCCTGTTCTTTTAAAACAGGGTGGGTAAGAGATTATATTACCCATCTATTCTAATTAACATAACTAATGTAACTTGATGACAGTATGTTTGTTTAGGCTGAAGTTCCCCTTTAACGTCGAAGAAACCTTAAAAGTCTCCTCAGTGGGCCACAGAAGTACTTGGGTCTCCAAGGACTATCATAGACGAGCGGCTCTGTACTGCACATGCACAAGTTCACGTTCATGTGTGCGCAGTATGGAGCCACTCGCAGTGGCGTAGGTAAGGAGCTATGGGCCCCGGTGCAAGTTTTACATGGGGCCCCCAAGCAATCTATACATAACAAATGATATGGAGCACCAAAACCTTCCAGTGGCAACTACAGTGTCAGAGATGCAAGAAGGGGATGGGGAACAGTTTGTTAATGATTACTACTAGTCACAGCATCTATAGAAGTGATTATTACCAGCACAGGACCAATAGAGAGCTAATACTGTGATAGAGGGTCAGGGTGAATCCTTTGGGACCCCTCTGGCCCAAGGGCCCTGATGCGATCGTTACCTCTGCACCCCCTATTGCTATGCCACTGGCCACTCATCTTTGGAAGTACCCAGAGACCCGAGTACTTCCATGACCTTCTGAGGAGACTTGAAGACCTGTTTGACATTTAAAGCGGAATATAACCCTGCATTTCAACTTTGCTCTAAAACATTATTTACAGCATATTATATGCAAAAAGCATTTTTTCTTACTAGACCAGCATTGGAAGGGTTAAACACAGAGGTTTAAAGTTACGTGGAGAGATATGCAGAAGTTCAGATTGTTACATTCTATTTAGTTATATGTATCTATTGAGAAATTTTACACACTCTTTGGCTGTCCTCCAACTTTTTCTCAGTGAGAGAGATGAGTCACATTCAACACTTAGATACATTTATGTAAACAAAATGTATCTATGTCAGCTTCTGCAGAAATCTCTGGAACAGGGACTTTAAAGCACTGTGTAACCCTTCCAATGCTGGTCTAGTAAAAAAAAAAAAAATGCTGGTTGCATATAATATACTGTAAATAATGTTTTAGAGCAAAGTTGAAATGCAGGGTTATATTCCGCTTTAAGTCAAAGACAGCAGGGGTTGGCGATAGAACGAAGGGATGCAGAGAGGAACAGGAAGGTTCTAAGTGATCCAGAGTCTTAATTCCTCTTCCTGAATATTTAACTTTTTTTTTGAAAGCTCACAGTCGTCCTTTAAGAAATTATTTTTTCCTGCTTTTTGATATATGCCTTCCAAAATTCAAGTTAAAAAGTTATTGGGGTAAGGGATGAAAAAGTTTTTAAAAAAGGTTTTAGAAGAAAGAATGGATAACAGTGTACTGTGATGATGCAGCCTTTGAAATCAAATATACAGAGTTTGAGAATAAAAGAATTAAACAACAGAAGAAATGAAGACCAGACAACATGTACATTCCAACTTCAGACTTGCTAATGAAACTGCATGTGGCCAGGAAAAGAAAAAAAATGGGCGGATGCTGAACTGGAGCACAGCCTGGAGGAGTGGAGAATGTTGAGTGATGGCAAGGGGATCCCGATAATCCTTTCCACGGCATTAATGACCCTCTGCAATTTGTACCTGTCGCTTGCAGAGGCTCCTGCATATCATGCAATGATGGAGGAGCATAATATTGACTTAAAGTCTCCCTATGACCCGAACAGCCCCACTGCAGTCCATCATGAATGCAACAGCCAGATTTATGCACTCATCCCATCGCTCCACCACGGCATCTCCCCTCCGTGAATCCCTCCACTGGCTCCCTATTCAGTCAAGAATCAGATTCAAGATACTATGTCTGCCTACAAATCTGTCCACAAAACCTGTCCAACCTACATTTCCATTTTTTTTTACTACATTTTTCTTACTCAGAGGTACACACCTAGCTGCTAACTCAGCTCCTCCAATAAACTTCGCCTGACACTTAGAGTAATTCCTGAATCTGCGCTAGGCAGATTTCCCTAGTGCAGTTAGGATTGTATTATCTGTATTGCCTGTTCTGTCTTGTCTTGCCTGTTGCCATTGTCCTGTCCCTATGGTGGTCGACAGGAAATGGTTCTGATCTCTGTTCTTGGAGTATAGCTGGTGCAGCGGTTGCTACCAGCTATCTCTTCTGTTCTGTCTTCTGGGATCGCGCTAGCTACTTTTCGCTAGCGCTGGGGATCCTTCTGTTCTGCTACTCTGTACCTGGATCGCGCTAGCCACTTTTCGCTAGTGCTGTGGATCCTATCTCTCGCTTGTCCCTGTTTTCGTGTGTCTGTCTTGTCACTACGCTTGCTGGAGGCTCGGTGAGGTAACCGTTAAGCAAGCGCTCGCGTCCTCTGTTTCATGTTTGTCTGTTAATGATTAGTTAGGCGTGCTTGTCTCTATTGTGCTTATCATGTGGAGATCGCGCATGACCGCGTGCACTGTTGCGAATAAGTGCGGTGTTCGCAGTTAGCTAGCGTTTGTTATTTTTCGTATCTCCTTATTGTATTATTTGCTGTGCCTTTGCTACCCTCGTATTCTATTCTGATCTGCCTTGTGTCACGTCTGGCGATCGCACCTCTCGCGATCGCGTTCCTATTTCATATCTGCTGTTGTGTGTGCGCGGTCGCGGGGTGGCGACTGGATTGGCGCACACACATACAACCTGTCCCTTTGCTCATTCTCATTCGCAATTGCCTCTCTTGCGATTGCGTTCTGCGTTTCGTACAATTCCTGTCTGGCATTTGTGGAGGTACAGAGAATTGGTTCCTCTGCACTCCCCAGCGCCATCTGCCGACAGGAATTTTCCCTCTACGGGTGCATAGCACCTTTTGCTGGGTTCCTGCAAATTATACGCTTGTGGAGGATTTCCGCCGTGCGCTGATCACGGGGAAAGTTCCACAATCGTTACAGTATGAACAGCCCAACCCAAAACCCCAGTGTAGACGGAAATTCCGATTTGTACGATTTTGTCGAGTTTGGGTCCTGTGTCTTTAAGAGCTTTAAAAGGCTTAATTCAGAGACCAAGGCGGAATTTCTTTCTGAATGTGTGAGGTTTTGCCTGAATCTCACCTTTCAGATTTCTGATCCGTCCACGTCGGCTCTTCTGTTTGCCTATGTGCTCTTAAAAGACGATTTGTTCACCTGGGCATATAATCTGTTAAAATCAATTCTTGGAATGATAAACTGTATCAGTTGCTTGCAGTGATATTCTCTCACTGGTTTAAACTGCCTGGCTTACCACCTGCTCTGATTGAGTGTGTAGCTGCTGATAAGTCAGCTGATCTTTCCCTTCCATGCAAAACCTTTCAGTATGACAATCAGTTCAATGTGTCTGTTGCCACTTCAGGTTTTAAACAGCAGACATGCAAAGTGGCGAAAAAGAGAAAAACTAAAGAACGCAAGCATCGGAATAAAACACTCCCTATTGATGTTTGTAATGATGTTGTTCCGTCTCCGGCTTTTTTGCCCTAATCCAAAGCTTATGTGGATCCTGCTATAGGTAGGATCGCACACTACATTAAAGCAGTTAAAAAATCTGTTCTTGTTCCTGAACTCCAACCCTGTGGAGATTATGTGGATACTGGCCTGTTTGAACTCCCATTTGCTTCCTGGGATGTTGAGGCCTTGCTGGAGGAATTCGATTTGGATTGGAAAGCCTTTTGCGATTTTTACATCGCAAAAAGCGAAGATGTCTTGAATGCTTGTCTTGACTATGTACCTTCTGATTGATTCCGATGAATGTGACAAGGATGATGTGGATCTGGTGATCTATGTATGGCAAACGATTTTGGATGAGTTGCACACACACCAACCAATTGATTCCAATAAAGAGACATCGTTGTCGGTTGATTGTTCCTGCCTTTCTGGGGTAAAGCATGTGAGTCTTGACTTTGTGCAATCTGAAATGAATGAGTGTGCCGCTGTGGTTGATTCCTGTGTGAATCCTGAAGGATTCGCTCCTGACAGTGTGCAGTTTGAATCTGTGCGATCTGATGCCTGTTTCTCTGAAGTTTCTGCAGATTGTGATCGGCATGAGTCTGCCGGTTTCCTCAAGGATGTGTGGGATCCTTTGTCATTTAGAAACAGATCTTTGAGATCTTCCGTCTGTGACCCTGCTATGGGGAAAATTTCTCGACTATGCAGCGTCAAAAGTAAAATTATTATGCCTAATAAAGTTTATCCTGTTGATGTCGCCATTTCTTCTGCAAATGAGTCTCTGTCTCACCCTGTTCACACCTGTAAGGGCCCGTTGCCTGTGGACAGTTGCTCCAGCGTTTCGGTCCTAGATGCCTTGCAGGCTGCTCCGCAGATCGCGGAGGTTTGCGCTATAGACGCGTCAGTTTCACAACCTAAAGTGAATTTTGATTCGCAGGTTTTCCGTTCTGATTCCTCGGATTCGACATTGTTAGCCGAATCTAAGAGTGAGACAGCGCTTCGGTTTTGCGAATCTGATGCTGAACCCTCTTTGCCTTATTCAGAGACGCTTTCTCTGAACCTGCCCTGTACCATGAATAAAAACATGTTTTCCTTTCACACTGACGTTTGTGAGCCCCTTTCTTGCTCTGAGGGAAGTTCTGACTCTCCACCCTGTACTCTGGATGAGTCAATATTACCTTGTACAATATCTCCTGCCCTGCCCCTAGAGGCTCGTCTAGGTATTGCTGCTATTTTTACCTGTTTTTCTGCAGTTTTGGAGTTACAAGCTAGTTTGACTGCCACACAGAATTCTGGGTACAGTGAGAATGAAGTTAGGGAGTCAGTGTGTGTTCCAGTAAATATACCTGTACATTCCCCTCATAATGATGAGATCCAGTCTCAGGTTATGGTGGAACCATTCCTGGGACATCTGCCCTGTCCACAAAATAAAGTTCCAGTTTTGCCCTGTAACATGGATAGTTCAGAATCCTTCCTAGAAAACTTGAAAAATGATGTTCCTGAGGTCTTGTTTGATGTTCTGGAGGTCTCCGAGTTCCTCCCAAAGGGTGCAGAACTTGTAGGAGATGTCTTCTGTCCCCCAAGTCCTTCTGAGGTGTTGCCCTCTTCCGTAGGCATTGCTGCCTTGCTGGCTACCTTTTCAGCTCTGGTGGAGCTTCAGTCATGTGTAGTCAATGATGATATTGCAGTCACAGAAATTTCCGAATTTGAATCCGAGTCTTCTTTTGACAGTCCAGTGCTTGAGACCAATGCTCGTGATGATTCTCTGCCCGGTCCTGGTTTTGGTTTCCTCGTGCTGGACTCTGAGGTTGGCAGTTCCCCGACATGTCCTGAGGTTTCTCCTGTGCTGGTGTACCCCAGTGTGCTCTGTGACCCAGAAAGCCCAAGTGTGCCTCGGTTACCAGCATACTCAGATGCTTCCTCGGTGGAGACATGTTCTGATTTAGCCTGCCTGCTTGTATGCCCAGAAGTGGTCCCTGAAAGTCTTGATCTTGATGGGTGTCCTCGTAATTCTGAATCCGGAATTGTCATTGGTTCCATGGGGGTTCTTGGTAATTCTCCATGTGAGCCTGGTGATTGTTCTGCCCTCTTGGGATCTCTGTGGAGCTTCAAAAGGTTCTGGGAGATTCCGGGAGAAATTTTGCTTGGTCCCCTGGATAAGATCAACGGTGACTTTTGTGTTGTAAGGGACACTTCGAACAGGTATTGTGGCAGGTTTGGTATTTTCGGACACTCCTTGGAAGGTGGTGGGTATTGTCTGGAGGGTGTCGATGGCTTCTTCTCTGGCGTTCACAGTCCTGATGGGTGTTATACTGAGACTGGTAGTACTGATGGGCATGTTTCGATGGCTTCTGTTTCCGATGAGGTCGGTTTCGGGTGGACTGACTCTGGAATTGGACCTTGTCGGGCTGCCCCGACCTTCATGAGTCTTCAGTTTGAGTCTGTTGCTAATAGCAGTTTTGAGGGTCGTCTGGAATTCGACCCTGGAGGGGGGGGGGGGGGTACTGTGATGATTTGCTCAGCTGCCTGTGCAGGCAGCCAGCCTTTTGACCATTGTGTAGGTTTGCATGCTGGAGGACTCTGGAAAGAAGAGCTTCTGTCAGTTTTGCAGCTTGTGCTTGCAGAGGAATTTGCATACGTTGTCATGCAAATTGCCTGGCCACATTCATTGGAGGCGTGTACTATAAGTACTATGTCTTTCCCACAATGCTTCGCTGTTCATAAGGATTTCGTCCTATGTAACACTCCTGGTGGGGTGTCAGCCTTGCTCTCTGTTTGAACATCAGCTTAGAGTAATTCCTGAATCTGCGCTAGGCAGATTTCCCTAGTGCAGTTAGGATTGTATTATCTGTATTGCCTGTTCTGTCTTGTCTTGCCTGTTGCCATTGTCCTGTCCCTATGGTGGTCGACAGGAAATGATTCTGATCTCTGTAGTCCATCATGAATGCAGCAGCCAGATTTATCCACTCATCCCATCGCTCCACCACGGCATCTCCCCTCCGTGAATCCCTCCACTGGCTTCCTATTCAGTCAAGAATCAGATTCAAGATACTATGTCTGCCTACAAATCTGTCCACAAAACCTGTCCAACCTACATTTCCGTTTTTTTTACTACATTTTTCTTACTCAGAGGTACACACCTAGCCGCTAACTCAGCTCCTCCAATAAACTTCGCCTGACACTTAGCGTATTTCCTGAATCTGCGCTAGGCAGATTTCCCTAGTGCAGTTAGGATTGTATTATCTGTATTGCCTGTTCTGTCTTGTCTTGCCTGTTGCCATTGTCCTGTCCCTATGGTGGTCGACAGGAAATGGTTCTGATCTCTGTTCTTGGAGTATAGCTGGTGCAGCGGTTGCTACCAGCTATCTCTTCTGTTCTGTCTCCTGGGATCGCGCTAGCTACTTTTCGCTAGCGCTGAGGATCCTTCTGTTCTGTCTCCTGGGATCGCACTAGCTACTTTTCGCTGGCGCTGGGGATCCTTCTGTTCTGTCTTCTGGGAACGCGCTAGCCACTTTTCGGTAGCGCTGGGGATCCTTCTGTTCTGCTACTCCGTACCTGGATCGCGCTAGTCACTTTTCGCTAGTGCTGTGGATCCTATCTCTCGCTTGTCCCTGTTTTCGTGTGTCTGTCTTGTCCGCTACGCTTGCTGGAGGCTCGGTGAGGTAACCGTTAAGCAAGCGCTCGCGTCCTCTGTTTCATGTTTGTCTGTTAATGGTTAGTTAGGCGTGCTTGTCTCTATTGTGCTTATCATGTGGAGATCGCGCATGACCGCGTGCACTGTTGCGAATGAGTGCGGTGTTCGCGGTTAGCTAGCGTTTGTTATTTTTCGTATCTCCTTATTGTATTATTTGCTGTGCCTTTGCTACCCTCGTATTCTATTCTGATCTGCCTTGTGTCACGTCTGGCGATCGCACCTCTCGCGATCGCGTTCCTATTTCATATCTGCTGTTGTGTGTGCGCGGTCGCGGGGTGGCGACTGGATTGGCGCACACACATACAACCTGTCCCTTTGCTCATTCTCATTCGCAATCGCCTCTCTTGCGATTGCGTTCTGCGTTTCGTACAATTTCTGTCTGGCATTTGTGGAGGTACAGAGGATTGGTTCCTCTGCACTCCCCAGCGCCATCTGCTGACAGGAATTTTCCCTCTACGGGTGCATAGCACCTTTTGCTGGGTTCCTGCAAATTATACGCTTGTGGAGGATTTCCGCCGTGTCAGCGCACGCGTTGTGCGCTGATCACGGGGAACGTTCCACAATCGTTACAGCCCTCAAAACTCACCTTTTCACTCTGGCCTACCACCCCTCACAAGTGCTCTAAACCCACAGCTGAACTCTGGTCCCCTACCTCTCGTGTCCCTACCTCTCCCTTTAGATTGTAAGCCTTTGGGCAGGGTCCTCCTCCTTTTGTGTCCTACCTGATCATGCACCTCCATTACTGTGAACCCATGCTATGCATCTGAGTGAACCTAACTTGCCTAATCTCCATGCTCCCATCCAGTGACTGACTAAGCATTACCTGGTACTCATACTGTGCTGCGTGATCTGGTCTTTCTTGTATTCCTGTATTGTCATATTGCTGTATGTCACTAGTGTTGGGCGAACAGTGTTCGCCACTGTTAGGGTACTGCAGAACATCACCCTGTTCGGGTGATGTTCGAGTTCGGCCGAACACCTGATGGTGTTCAGCCTTTTTAGTTCGGGTTCGCCCGAACTATTCAATGCCCGCCGAACAGGGCCCTGTTCGCCCGAACATGCCGCAATACGGCCCCCCTATGGGGTCGCAGGCATAAGGGGGGAGCATGCCCCGATCGCGGGGGGGGTCGGAAATTCCCCCCACCCCCTCCGTTAGCGCTCCCCCCTCTGCCCGCTTCCCCATAACATTAATAGTTAATACTAGTACCGGTGGCTGGCTGCTGGCAGTGGAGTGAGTGAGGAGGAGGAGTCCGCCTAGGAGAGTGACGCGTTGAGGCCGGGCAGCGGGCGGTTCAGCGGTAGTACCCTTGTGGTACTTCCGCCCTTTCTCTGACCTCACGTCCTCTACGTGGGCCGTATTGCGGCATGTGCGGGTCCCCATTTACTTCCATTGAGTTCGGGGTTCGGGCCGAACATGCCGAACATCTGGCCCATGTTCGGCCTGTTCGGCCCGAACCCGAACATCCAGGTGTTCGCCCATCACTATATGTCACCCCTAAATATTGTCTGTAACCTAAACTAATGTCCAGCACTGCGTAATATGTTGGCGCTTTATAAATACAATAAATTAATGGTAGCCAAATAGAAGCAGGACAGAAGGTCCTGTGACATTTCTTTATTTGGCACAGGAATAACAGCCATTGTTGGGCTGTTAGAAGTAGCTGTACATCTGCCAAATCAGCCCCTTCCCATGAAACATATAGGGCTGCAAACTCCTGCAGGAATAGGCACCGCTGAGGTATTCTTAGCACACTGTACATTATGGAATTCTTGAGGTGCTACTGTCATCCACAGTTCCAGGCCCAGCAGTGGCGTCCCTACCATGGGGCGGCCAGGAGCGCTCCGCTCCGGGCGTCAGCTCCAGGGGGGGTGTCATCAAGGCCTCCCCAGAAGCCTTGATGACACAGGAGGGGAAGCAGCGCTGAAGGAGGGGTGGCAGCGTCGGCGGGGAGGGGGGAAATACCCCCCCACATCTCCCTCACCTGGGTCCCCTCCTTCGGCGCTTCCCCTCCATGGGCGCCGGCAACGGGCACTGACAGGGCGGCTGATAGCCGCCCTCAGTTTACCCGAGCAGGGCTACGGGAAGATGGCCGCCGAAGCCCGCACTGGAGACAAAAATAGACGGCAAGATGGCCGCCGACGCCATCTTGCCGTCTATTTTTGTCTCCAGTGCGGGCTTCGGTGGCCATCTTCCCGTAGCCCTGCACTGATGACGCAGCAGGAGACGGCGCGGGACATTCAAGAGGAGCTGCGGAGGCTGCCTGGGATTCGGAAGAGAGGTTTCATCTGCAGGTAAGTGAATGGTTTTTTTTTCTTTTACAGGTGCACCGGCCCGGCCACCCACCGCTGCTGCCCACCTACCCACCGCTGCTGCCCACCACCTACCCACCACTGCTGTCCACCTACCCACCAGGCTACCCACCGCTGCTGCCCACCTACCCACCGCTGCTGCCCACCTACCCACCACTGCTGCCCACCTACCCACCAGGCTACCCACCGCTGCTGCCCACCTACCCACCGCTGCTGCCCACCTACCCAAGAGGGCTACCCAGCAGGCTACCCACCTGCCCACTGCTGCTGCCCACCACTGCTAGCAGGCTACCCACCACTGCTGCCCACCTACCCACCACTGCTGCCCACCTACCCACCGCTGCTGCCCACCTACCCACCACTGCTGCCCACCTACCCACCGCTGCTGCCCACCTACCCACCACTGCTGCCCACCTACCCACCAGGCTACCCAGCAGGCTACCCACCACTGCTGCCCACCTACCCACCACTGCCGCCCACCTACCCACCACTGCTGCCCACCTACCCACCAGGCTACCCAGCAGGCTACCCACCACTGCTGCCCACCTACCCACCACTGCTGCCCACCTACCCACCACTGCTGCCCACCTACCCACCAGGCTACCCAGCAGGCTGCCCATCTACCCACCACTGCTGCCTACCTACCCACCAGGCTACCCAGCAGGCTACCCACCACTGCTGCCCACCTACCCACCACTGCTGCCCACCTACCCACCACTGCTGCCCACCTATCCACCACTGTTGCCCACCTACCCACCGCTGCTGCCCACCTACCCACCACTGCTGCCCACCTACCCACCAGGCTACCCACCACTGCTGCCCACCTACCCACCACTGCTGCCCACCTACCCACCAGGCTACCCAGCAGGCTGCCCACCTACCCACCAGGCTACCCACCACTGCTGCCCACCTACCCACCGCTGCTGCCCACCTACCCACCGCTGCAGCCCACCTACCCACCACTGCTGCCCTCCTACCCACCAGGCTACCCAGCAGGCTGCCCATCTACCCGCCAGGCTACCCACCACTGCTGCCCACCTATCCACCACTGCTACCCACCTACCCACCAGGCTACCCAGCAGGCTGCCCACCTACCCACCAGGCTACCCAGCAGGCTGCCCACCTACCCACCACTGCTGCCCACCTACCCACCAGGCTACCCAGCAGGCTGCCCACCTACCCACCACTGCTGCCCACCTACCCACCACTGCTACCCAGCAGGCTGCCCACCTACCCACCACTGCTACCCAGCAGGCTGCCCACCTACCCACCACTGCTGCCCCCCTACCCACCAGGCTACCCACCATGCTACCCACCTACCCACCACTGCTGCCCACCTACCCACCAGGCTACTCAGCAGGCTGCCCACCTACCCACCACTGCTGCCCCCCTACCCACCACTGCTACCCAGCAGGCTGCCCACTTACCCACTAGGCAATCAGGCTGCTCACCCTTAACCACCTACCCACCAGGCTATCAGCTTGCCAACACTCAAATCTGCTACCGATATTGTGTATTTTGTGGTCAGATCTGCTACCGACATTGTGTATTTTGTGGTCAGATTAACTGCCGACATTGTGTATTTTGTGGTCAGTTTAACTACCGTCATTGTGTATTTTGTGGTCAGTTTAACTACCGTCATTGTGTATTTTGTGGTCAGTTTAACTACCGTCGTGTATTTTGTGGTCAGTTTAACTACCGTCATTGTGTATTTTGTGGTCAGTTTAACTACCGATATTGTGTATTTTGTGGTGAAATCTGGTGCTGACATTGTGTATGTTCTGGTCAAATCTACCGCAAGATTAAATGATTTTTTTCTGGTCAAATCTGCCGACATGATTGAATGTATTTTCTTGTGAAATCTGCTCACATAACGTGTAATGTCTGGTGAAATGTTCTCGCATTACGTGTATTTTATGTTGAAAGCTTCTGACATTTTGTGTATTTTCTGGAGAAAAGCTGCGCAATGATGTGAATTTTCTGGAGAAAGGTTGACTAAAACTTGGGTGCACTTTTAAATTAGCCTCGCCCCATCCGGTCATAGCCACGCTCATTTTTTCGCTTCGCGCGCCGCAGGTGGTGGACCGTGGGTGGGGGGGTGTCTTTCAATACCTAGCACCGGGTGTCAAATGCCCTAGGTACGCCACTGAGGCCCAGTGCTGTACACACTGATTACTAGCCGACAGGTGGAGGGTCATAGTAAGTTTAACACCTAAATGGGCACTGCTGATTAGCAAAACAAAGGACACCTGAGTTTTTAGGATCTTTTTTTGCTAGTTAATTATGATCTCTGTCAAGCACTTCTGAAAATGAGCTACAAGTCATTTAATTCTATGTAAATTAGTGTACTGAGACTATTTTTATAAAATAACAAAATGTAAATAAGGTCAAATTAATGGTTCAGCTCCCCGTGAAGATTATTATAGGAATGGGTCAGGCGCACTGCTGGAGAGTTTGTCCTTCATGATTCCCTAGCCACACATTACAGTCCAATGGATAACAGATGATGAGCCCTGAACAGACTGTGAGAGCCTGATAAAAATAATAACACACATATAACATTAGTCATTTATTTATTTTCAAAGGGGGAGATGCCTGCAAACCATCAGTCAGTGCCCAGAGCCGATTCTCAGAAACATTCCTCAGGTTTACTATCTTCGGAGTCCCAAAAAGTCCACCACAAACAGTTCTGGTTCCAGATCTGTGGGAAGACCGGTGATGGCCACTGATGGCAAAAGATCAGAGTGTTGTCTGCGCTTCAACTGAACCCTGTACGCCCTTCCTGGGGTCACTTCAGCTCTCAACTCAAAACATTCTGTATTTTCTCAGATCACTGTGATTGGAAGGATGTTTCCTTTTTATTGGCGTTTTCATTTTTTTTTTTTTGTTCCCCAGTAGCCTCTTCTAGTGCACGTTAGTCAGTTCAGTTTTCTAATGAGGCTGCACATGCATACACAATATACGTTTCTTCTAGAGTAAAACGCACTATAAATTACTTTTTTCCTATGTTGCTGTTACTAAGGCCAAGTGCACAGCGCTTAGTTGCATTGCAAAAAAATCCTGCAGGGCAACTCACTGCCCATACAAGTCTATCGGGCTGTACATAGTACTGTGTTGTAAGGAATTGCATTATCCTAACTCACTGCTTGCAGGCTTTGCAATAAAGTCTATGTCCAGTTTCCATTGCAGTTCACACTCATTCAGGGCCGGATTTGTAGTTTCCAGCGCCCAAGGCCCGGCCTAGCATGACTCTCTTATTGCACACCAGGAAGTAAGGAAGATGCACAGAGATGTGGAATTTAGGCTGTGTGTACAGCAAAGCAGGGTGGATCCAGACCTGGAGAGTTGATTCACTTTGATATGTGGCTTCTTTTCTCTCCCCAAGTCCTGCTGCCCTCCTGCTTTTTCCAGAAACCGGCCCTGCACTCATTTTAATGCATGCATTATGCAACTGACCACTGTGGAATAGCCTTACAGTAAGTAGTACAAGGTTTGGACTAGTCCATCTCCTCATGGTGTATTTTCAGTATTTCCTTTCAGGGATGGTCGTAGTCACACAACTTCACTACGCTGGAACTACGCGTATTTCACGCAATTACGCTTCGCCAAACTACAGCTTCGAAATCAAATATTCGCTTTGTATGCATTTCGTAGACTACATGTTAAAATACGCAATTACGCGTAGTGCGAAGCGTACTGTATTTCAGATGCTTATGCCCGTATGCAGAAAATTGTACGCATTAATTCTTCTGTAATTGCTTATACTGTTAACTCTTCTATGCGTACATTCCCCTTTCCAATGCGTAAATTTGTATGCATACAATCGCATGCGGAATATTAGACGTGAGTAACGCATTCGTAGTTCACTACGCAATACACATGTTAACTACTCATAGTGGGCGTAAGCTACACGTAACGGTACTTCACTACGCGTAAATTCGTAAACGTAGTTTTGAAAGTTCACCTACGAACTAAGATGCGTAGATGCGAACTACGATGCGTAAATTCGCACTGGCGTAGTTTCTGCTCATCCCTGTTTCCTTTATTCTTAACAAAAGCTCTCCCTGGGACGGAGCTATACAAAGATGTCAGTAAGCTTCTCTACTTGCTTGGACATTATTCTGGCAGTTGGACTGAGCATCAACTGCCGTTCAGTAATTGCTTTTGTAAATAAACAAAGAATCCCCTATGAGTAGATGGACTAGTCCAAAACCTGTCAAATCTGTCAGATTTTCACTACTTACAAAAAGCGACAGCAACATAGGAAAAAGTAATATATGGTGCATTCTACTGTGGGAGAAATGTACATTTATACGCATGGATTTGAAATTTTACAGGATAGTTGTCCTTTAAATAAATGTTAGATAATTAGCGGTGTGAATTTTTTTCCCATTAAATGTATAAAAGAGAAATTTCCTATGCAGATGACTCACGCTCACTCAGCCGCAATTAGATCCATTTCCCTACAGGGAAGGAGAGCGGTGATTATGAAGTTCCTGTACACCATAAATTTCAGGCACTGAGGAGACTTACTTCAGTCGTGAGATTATATTTCAGCGTGGAAGGAACATGAATACACTAAACCGTGTGAAGGTGAAGATTTATCAAGTGAGTTTGTACCGTAATCTGCAGCTGATCTCGTCGAGATCAAACCGAATCTGATGGATTACATGATTGGCAAAAGTCTTCGTCTGCTTTTTGTGAGATCTTTGCAGTAAAATGGCGCTGGCTCTGTCAATTCTTGGAAAAGATATTCAAAGGCTGTAAAATTGAAAACAGGTGCATTTGTTGATAATAGATAAGGCTTGTGAAAATTTCATATATGGAAATTTTCACAAGCCTAATTCACACTGCATGCGTTGCCATCCGTGTTTCGGCGACGCTTGCAGGAGGCAGACACACACGACATCAGAAAGTGCATAGACTGCGCTGTCTGATGTTCACACTGCATGCGTTCCGGACCAGTGCGGTCCGCGAATGCATGCTGCACGCATTTTTTAACAAAACGTGCGGCTGACCCATTAACTTTCAGTGAATGGGATCAGCCACGCAATGCATACAAACGCAGATGGCGTGCGTTCGTACGCATTGCGTTCGTAATGCACGGCCATCCGCGTTTGATGATGTCACGGCCGGATTTACCATAAGGCACTGAAGGCACGTGCCTACAGGCACCTGATGATGGAGGGGCAGCTTACTCCCCTTCCCCAGTGCAGAGTCTCTCCTTCCCTATGCAGAGTCCTGAGCAGAGTTTAGTCACCCAGCTCTCGGCATTACACTGACAAGATCTCCCTTCAGTCGGGACTCCACTAGCTGGCTGCCTAATGCTAAGGGACACCTGTAGCTACCTATGACTGGTAAGGGAGAAGTGACAGCTGGGCCAGCCAGCACACTTGCGGTGCAGTTCGGCGGTGGTTTGTGGGTTTCATAAGGGTGAAGTCTAGGGGTGCCAGGACATCTGTGCCTATAGGCTCCTGTGATGCAAATCCGGGCATGGATGATGCGAATGTGGCATTAATTTGATGAAAAGGTTTAAATTTCGCAATGTATGTCATGGCAGAGGCTGTAAATACAACCCAATACTTGCCTAAAGCCTCCTACATGCATTCACTCCCATGTAATATGAAAGCTTAAAACAAGAAAACTGCAGCGAGTCCCTGTGGAATAGACCTAGTCAGGTCTATGTAATCCCTCTGTGGGTCACCACTCCACACATGGTTCAAGTAAATACAAAGAAGGCACTAAATTGGCTTCAAACTTTCGTTTTATCAAATCCCAGTAATACACTATATAGTGTACTAGCTGATTGCCCGGCGTTGCCCGGGTATGTATCTGGCTGGTGTCGGCTCCACCTACTTTTTCTAACCCTAACACACAATTACTCAATGACCAAGTTTGTGAGCTTTGCCATCTTTGGTATCAATAATTTGCATTGAAATGAAAAAAAACTGATTGGCTGTTTGTGGCTCCACCCCTTTTCTGAATTTGAACCCCAGTCACCCAATAACCAACTGTACCAGGTTTGAGGCCTGTGCCATTAACAGTGCAAGAATGGTAGCAATTAAATATTCCCCTTGAAAAGCAATAGGTAAAGTTTGATCCACTTTTGTAGGCTCCACCCACCTTTCTGAATATTAATTCCAGTCACCCAGTGACCAACTGTGCAAAGTTTAAAAACCCTGCCATTAACACTGTAGGAATGGCTGCAGTTTACATTTTTCCAGTGCAATTTGTATTTGTCTCCACCCACTGATGAACTGGCGTTGCCTGTGTATGCATTTGACTGGTGTTGCCTCCGCCCACTTTTTAACCCTAACACACAAACACTCAATGACCAAGTTTGTGAGCTGTGGGGTCCTTGGCAACAATAATTTGTGTATTCCCATAGAAATTAAACAAATCAGATTGGTTGTTTGTGGCTCCATCCCCTCTCCAGCATTTGAACCCCAGTCACCCAATGACCAACTGTAGCAGGTTTGAGGCATCTGCTATTAACAGTGTAAAAATGGCAGCAATTTAAATATTCCTTAAAAATTTACAGGTGAATTTTGATTGGCTATTATAGGCTCCACCCACTTCCCTGAATATTAATCTCAGTCACTCAGTGACCATCTGGGCAAAGTTTGGGAACCCTGCCATAACAGTGTAAGAAGGGCTGCAGTTTACGCTTTCCCAGTGAAATTTGTTTTTGGCTCCGCCCACTTTTTGTAACCTGGACACAAAGTCACTACTCAATGGCCAAGTTTGTGAGCTTTGGGGTCCTTGGCATCAATAATTTGTATTTTCCCATGAAATGAAACAAATCTTATTCACTGTTTGTGGCTCTGTCCCCTTTTCTGAATCTGAACCCCAGTGACCCATTGACCAACTGTACCAGGTTTGAGGCTTGTGCCATTAACAGTGCAAGAATGAAAGCAATTTTAATATTCTCCTTGAAAAGCTACATGTGATTTTTGATTGGCATTTTTAGGCTCCACCCACTTTTGTGAATATTAATCCCCGTCACCCAGTAACCAGCTATGCTAAGTTTGAGAACACTGCCATTAAAAGTAAAAAAAAGGGCTGCAGTTTACAATTTCCCAGAAAAATCTGTTTTTAACTCCACCCATTGTTTGTAACCTGGACACACAGTCACTACTCAATGACCAAGTTTGTGAGCTTTTGGGTTCCTGGCATCAAAATTGTGCTTATGGAAGCAGTTTATCCAGCAAAGAAGTCTGGCTGTTTTTAGCTCAGCCCCTTTACTGAATTTGAACCGCAGACACTTAACGACCGACTGTAGCAGGTTTGAGGCCTCTGCTATTAACAGTGCAACAATGGCTGCAGTTTCAATATTCCCCTTGAAAATCAATAGGTGAATTTTGATTGGCTCTTGTAGGCTCCACCCACTTTCCCGGATATGAATCCTAGTCACCCAGTGACCAACTGTGTGAAGTTTGAGAACCCTGCCATTAACAGTGTAAGAAAAGCTGCGGTTTACATTTTCCCATGTAAAAAGTGAGTTGTTTTTGGCTCCGCCCACTATTTCTAACCTTGACATACAGTCACTTAATGACCAAGTTTATGAGCTTTGGGGTCCTTGGCATCAATAAGTTGCATTTTACCACTGAAGTTAAACAAATGTGATTGGCTGTTTTTGGAATTTCAGAATTTAAGCCCCAGTCTCCCAGTGACTGACTGTAGCAGATTTTAGACCTCTGCCATTAAGAGTGTAAGAATGGCAGCGATGTAAATATTCCCCTTGAAAATCAAAATGTGAATTTTGATTGGCTGCTGTAGGCTCCACCCATTTTCCTGAATATTAGTCCCAGTCACCCAGTGGCCAACTGTGTCACATTTTGAGAACCCTGCCAATATCAGAATGGCTAAAATCAATCTAACAAATCTGATTGGCTGTTTGTGGCTCCACCCCTTTAGTGAATTTGTACCCCAGTCACCCAATGACTGACTGTATCAGGTTTGAGGCCTCTGCCATTAACAGTGTAAGAATGGTAGCAATGTGAATATTCCCCTTGAAAATCAATAGGTAAATTTTGATTGGCTGTTGTAGGCTCCACCCACATTTCTGAACCATCCCAGTCACCCAGTGGCCAATTGTGTAAAGTTTGGGAACCCTGCCATGTAAAAATTGTAGTTGTTGGCACCGCCCACTTTTTCTACCTTTGACATGCAGTCACTCAATTATCAAGTTTATCAGCTTTGGGGTCCTTGGTATCAATACTTTGTATATTCCCATTAAAAAAAATAAACAAATCTGGCTGTTTGTGGCTCCGCCCCCTTTCTGAATTCGGACCCTAGTCACCCAGTGACCAACTGTACCAGGTTTGAGGCATCTGCTTTTAACAGTATAAGAGAATGATAGCAGCTTAAATATTCCCTTTGAAAATCAAAAGGTGATTTTTTTATTGGCTGTTGTAGGCTCCACCCACCTTCCAAAATCTTAATCTCAGTCACCCAATGACCAACTGTGCAAAGTTTGAGAACTCTGCCATTAACGGTGTAAGAATGGCTGCAGTTTATATTTTCCCAGTAAAAGTTGTTTTTGGCTCCGCCCACTTTTTGTAACCTTGACACACAGTCACTCAATGACCAAGTTTGTGAGCTTTCGGGTTCCTGGCATCAAAAATGTGTGAATGGAAGCAGTTTATCCACCAAGGAAATCTGATTGGCTGTATGTGGCCCCGCCCCTTTAGTGAATTTGGACCCCAGTCACCCAATGACAGACTGTAGTAAGTTTGAAGCCTTTGCCATTAAAAGTGTATGAATAGCAGTAGTTTCAATATTCCCCCTTGAAAATCAATAGGTGAATTTTGATTGGATGTTGTAGGCTCCACCCATTTTCTTGAATCTTAATCGCATTCACCCAGTGACCAAGTGTGGCAAGTTTGAGAACCCTGCGATTAACAGTCTAAGAATGGCTGCAGTTTACATTTTCCCATTTAAAATGAACGGCTGAAATTTGATTGGCTGTTTTATGCCCCGCCCACTTTTCCTGGATTTGTAACCTCGGTCACCAAGTGACCTACTGTGCCAAGTGTGGGGACTCTGGCTTGATTACTGTGAGAATGGCAGCCTTTTACATTTTTTCCATTGACTTGAATGGGTGAAATCTGATTTGCTGTTTGTAGCTCCGCCCACGTATGCAGGGGGGCCGCGAGACCCCCAGAACATATCATCCCAGGTAGTAAGGGATCTGTATACCAAGTTTCGTTCAAATCGGTCAAGCCGTTTTCGCGTGATCGCGGCACATACACACACACACACACACGCACACACGCACACACGCACACGCACACGCACACACACACACACACACACACACACACACACACACCACACCCACACACCACACCCACACACCACACCCACACACCACACCTACACACACACCACACACACACACACACACACACACACCACACCCACACACACACACCACACCCACACACCACACCTACACCACACACACACACACACACACACACACACACACACACACACACACACACACACACACACACACACACACACACACACACACACACACACACACACACACACACACACACACACACACACACACACACACACACACACACACACACACACATACATACATACACACACATACATACATACACACACATACATACATACATCCGATTTTATATATATAGATTACTGGGATTTGATAAAATGCAAGTTTGAAACCAATTGAGTGCCTCCTTCGTATTTACTTTAATACGAAAGCTTGCCTATACACTCTGTTCACATTATTCAAAATCTGTGCGGGCATTGGTTTCCCAGTAGTGCATGCCCCTTCCCGCCTACATGGCCCTAAGCCAGCCTCTTCTTGAACACAGAGTTGGCGTTTAGCTAGATGGGTGGCCAAGGGTGTGGCTACAGTTACTATGGCATAATGACCTGAAACAACCCCCTATAGCAAGTGCCCTAGTGTGTGTGAACTCAGGTTTTCGTGCTTTGCATTTGTGCTCACATTTTCCCACGCAATTTTCCACATTTATTCCCGTCTTTCCACTTTACAGTGCAATCCATTGTAACTGGGAACGCGGGCATCATGCAGAAGAAAAACAAGAAGGCTGTCCATTTTTAATACACGGGTAAAAATTTGTGAAAAGGGAACATGAATGAACACGGAAAATCTCCAAGCATTGACTTCAACGGCCAGTGCAGCAGTGTACATTTCTTGAAAATGAACTTTTATTTGCATTGTGAATTCCCACTTGCACACATGGCAATGCAACCTCTGTGTGCCATTTCCATTATATGTGATTTTTCATATACTGCTCTTTTCCATATACTAGGGGCGTAACTAGAAATCACTGCCCCCCCCCCCCCCCCCCCCTGCGAAACTTTGGATCCCCTTGCTTTTTGCACAGGTAAATTGAGAACCAATGTTATTCAATTGTCTAGCGCACACTTAAAGGGACTCTGAGCACCTCTCATGGGCATGTCTTTAAGCCAGACGACTTCCAACAAAGTCGTGCTATGACCCCTCTGGAGGCGCCTCTTGCAATGGCCATGCGTGTCACTTTCTCTTCCTGTTTCATTCAGTGATGCACTTCTCTAACAGAGAAGACAGGGGTGACCTGGAAGTTATAACATAGCCAAGATGGCAGCCGAAATTTTGAACAAAAAGTATTTGGTATAGAATGGCGATTCAGGCATCAAATAAAAGAGTAGAGCACAAGCTACAGAAATGTAGGCATCTTTAAGTACTTTGCAGTACTAGTCAGAGTCTCTTTAAAGGCATGCCCATGAGAGGTGTTCGGAGTTCCTTTAAATGTGTTTTCCCCATGCAGGTAAAACAGACAGCAGTGAAGCACTGCACGCATTTGTGATACACATGTGACATTGGACTGATGTGATGTGGGCACAGAAGGACTGCTGGGGGCTGAAAGAAGCCACAGGTAAGTTCAACTCATTATTTGTAGACTTAAAGTACCCTTGACCTCGTTTAAAAAAAAAAAAAAAATGTTCATGCTTTTTTCATTTGCTGTGCTTTGACATATGAGTCACAGCACCATCCTCCCCCCTTTAGCACCCCCTCTGTCCCCCACTCTACTCAGACGTAATGCAGAACTCGCTGATGAGCGAGGAAGAAGTGTCAGTACTTCCTCCTGTCTGCCCGTCCTCAGGAACGCCCACCCCTTCCGTCACTAATAGTTCCTATCTTCACAGCGTGCTGGGGAGCTGCGCTTTGTGCGGTCTTGAGGTAATTTAGCTGGGAACTATAGTGTAATAATAGCTGTATTAGTACACTATCGTTCTGAGCTAAATTACTTCAAGACCGCACACACGCAGCTCCCCAGCGCGCTGTAAAGATAGGAACTGTTAGCGATGGGGGGGCACACTTAGGGGGGGGGGCGCACTTGGGCAGCTCAGCCTCTGTTGGTGGGGGACCTTGTCCCGGCCCTGAAAACCGCAGCTCAGAGCGATAATCCCGCCCTGTGCTCGGGGTAGCCGCTGGAGGCTCTATGCAGAGCAATGCGCGCAGCGGGAGCGTTTCAATATACCTTCCAGGGGATCCCACTGTCGGCCACAATTCTTCTTCCGCTCCGCCGAGGCTCTGCTTCCTGCTGGTGAGATCGCCGGCTGTTGTCATGACGACAGCCGGCAATCTCACTTTAGGGTTGCAGCTCCACCCGGAGGATGGAGAGAAAACTGCAGCGCTGGAACCAGGGAGGTAAGTGATTGCTGGGGCTGTGCAGATCTCCCTGGCAGCATGTTTTTTTTTCCAGGTTTTAGGGTCTGAAAGGGTGCAAAAAAATTGCACCGCTTTTAGACCCTAAAATACAGAAATAATCATAACGCCAGAGGGGTTAACCTACTATAAATAGTGTGCACTTTGAAGCAGGGTTTAAAAACCCTATGTTTTGAGGCAAAATAGCATTTTCTCTATCAATTACATTAACTTCTGTGGTAAAACGTGCATGTTTTCACACATACATACGCACATGGGGCTTGATTTACTAAACCGTGCTAATTCATAGCACGGCCGCGCTAGGGTTTTTGCGTGCATTTTCATGCACAATCACACATTTTTGCACACAATCCCGTGTGAAAATTTGCGATTGTGCACAAAAATTTGTGATTGCGAGCAAAAACGTGAAAACGCATACAAAATGCTAGCATGGCCGTGCTATGAGTTAGCGCGGTTTAGTGAATCAAGCCCATGGGGTGCAGAAAACGCATACAGAAAACTGACAGACAATTGTGCTCCTAGCCTCAGCTTATTACACTCCCTCTGTCCATCTCTGATAGAGCAGATCTGGCTCTGAAGACTCCTCCAGAATCACTACAGTACAGAGCACTTGGGGAGGGGTAGAAAGCCTGGGAGTAGAACAGTACATATGATCCTGTTGAACACTGCATAGAGACTGTCTTCAAATCTCTGTCTACAAAACTTTGCATGATACCTTATCAGTGGCTGAGCAGATGCAGTCATTAGATCAATTGTGCAGCGAGCAGAACGGTTTTTTTTTCACCACCACACCCTTAAGTTGTCAGCCTCTCAGGACAGGGAACCGATTTTGTGCACACATTAATGACCTTGACCTGCGGCGTGACATTGGGAAGTTGCGGTATGATGCTGATAAGCGGCGGTAGTTCTAATTCACCCGACAGGAAGACATTGCAGCTGAAGGATTAAAAGCTCCCAGATGTGTTACAACGTAACACTCTGGAACGCTTTGTCTAATGTGAAAGTTAACATGAAAGTCAAATAGACTTTCATGTTACCTTCCTAATCATATCATAGGAGCGATCCATCAAAACCGCAGCTCCTAGTGTGAAAGAGCCCTCAGTGACATGACTATGTACTCTGTAAAGTGCTGCAGAAGATTGCAGTGTGTTTATAAATACATAATGATAATTTGGTAGGGACATTGGACTGTGACTATGGTAGGAATAGATTGTGAGCTCCTCTGTGGGCAGTCAGTGATATGACTATGTACTCTGTAAAGTGCTGCTGATGGTGTCAGTGTTACATTAGTACATAATATTAATCACTAGCTGACCCGCGGCGTGGCATATGCCTCATAAGAGGGAAGAGGGCAGGAAGGGGGTATTTGGCACAGCGGCGGGAGGGGGGTTGGACCCCCCCTCAACTGGGTCCCCCATGTGTGCTCTACCTCCATCTTAAGCTCAGCAGGAACCCCCCCTCACCTGGGTCCCCCATGTGCGCTCCCCCTCCTGCTTAAAGTGGATCCGAGGTGAACTTTTACTCATTCCATAATTGTGTTCCTTTCCTATTGTTTATAGGGCATTCCTCAAGCCAAATCCTTTTTTGTTTTTGCTTTAATACTCTAATTCCCTATAAACTACACAAGCCACGCCCACAGGTTTTCAGAGAGCCTTGGCAGTAGCTCAGTCTGGGCAGGAGGAGGAGGAGGTGTTACTAGCCATTGATTTCAGAGGCGGAGGAGGGGCATTAGGTTTTTTTTCACAGGCTTAGTGATCAAGATACAGATAAGCCTGCCTCTGTGTAATGTGTACAAACAACATGGCTGCTGTCATTGTATCACAGGAAGAAATAATCATTTTCTATTAAAGCTGTTTGCAGCTATATTTGCTGTGTAAACTATCTAAACTTTAGATAAGATATATAGACAAGTTACTTGTTATAGTTAGTCTTTCATCTCGGATCCGCTTTAAGCACAGTGGCAGCCGCCACTATTAGTAAGAGGCAGCGGGCGGGGATGACTCACCTCTTCCGTGTTCCATCGTGCGTTCCACTGTCGTCACTTCCTGCAATGCCGCACACTGTATTGGTGTAATTTGCCTTTTTAAAACAGAAGGAAATCTGCAATAATTCAGCTATAAGTGAACATTTGTGATTACCCACAATGCACTGCTACTAAATATGCAAATTATTCCTTTTCACCCTTGGTAAGTCAAGCAAGCCTATAGCTTCAAGGTTTACACAGTCATATCAAACCCACATGTGACAGCCTATTTCAGATGTTTGGTCCTCATCAGTACATAGCAGGGATTGATAAGGCTGTATGAGATAGGGCTTGGACCAGTACAACAGAGTAACCAAGCAGCTCAGGGAGACCCAAACTACTAAGAATGTATAGGAGGATAAAAGAGACCAAAAAGTCCTCCTACAAAAAAAAGCAAAGCTTGGTGTAATTTTCCTTCTTAAAACAGAAGCAAATCTGCAATAATTCAGCTATAAGTGAACAT
Organism: Hyperolius riggenbachi; assembly: GCF_040937935.1. Taxonomy (NCBI): domain Eukaryota; kingdom Metazoa; phylum Chordata; class Amphibia; order Anura; family Hyperoliidae; genus Hyperolius; species Hyperolius riggenbachi. The sequence continues at coordinate 65,884,912 of NC_090646.1, forward strand.
TTGTGGTTACCCACAATGCACTGCTACTGAATAGGCAAATTATCCCTCTTTGCCCTTGGTTTGATATGACACTACTTCTTCTTCTTGCTTGGACCAGCCCCTTCTTCTTGCTTGGACCGGCCCTGGGGGCGGGGCGCTACTTCTTCTTCTTGCTTGAAGGTTGAGGCACTTACTCTATTATATATATATAGATAATAAGTCCTAATAAAAAAAACACATAAAAAGCAAATATATTTAAAAAAAAAAATCAGTTATAGCCTATGCAGCGTATTGAGATGCTCTGCGTGACATGGTTATAAAGTAGACACATGTACTGGATGTACTCATAATGAATCAGAAAAGTTTGCCTGGGAACAACTTATTTTCTCAGTGGCAAAATATTCTGTTATTAAAGTCATGAACGTTCTCCTGGCAGGGATTTCCAGCACTTATTAATACCAGAAGCAGACTTTATTTTCATCTCCTCTCATTTAAGATCTTCATACTCTGCAGGGCTATCTGTGGATTAAGTCAGACACCCCTCTGATTAGACTGGGTAAGGCCGTATGCTCAGACTAATGTCCTCCAGAGTTCCCTCAATACATAAGCCAAATGCTAGTGATGGCCAGGCAGTGCACCAAGCCCTGCTCACTGCTAGCGATGACAGTCTGAGAAATATCCGCTACATTTCTGAATGAACATTTCTGCATTCCGGCTGCATACTGATGATGCAGTCGAGCAGCATACCTCCCAACTTTTTAGAGATCAGAAAGAGGGACACTTAAGCCACACCCCTGCCACACCTCTAACCATGCCCACGACACACACCCTAGTCACACAAACTATAAAGATTTCATAAGAAAAATATGTTGTTTTATAATTTAAACTACACTGGTACGTTCTATTTTGGTTCATTTTCTTTCATATTAACAGTTGAAAAAAAGAGAAATAACAATGTAAAGGATAAGAATAAAGTTTAGAGTCAATTAAACTACATATATTTACATACAGTGGGATGCGAAAATTTGGGCAACCTTGTTAATCCTCATGATTTTCCTGTATAATTATATATTGCTTGTTACGATAAAAAATGTCAGTTAAATATATCATGTAGGAGACACACACAGTAATATTTGAGATGTGAAATTAAGTTTATTGGATTCACAGAAAGTGTGCAATAATTGTTTAAATAAAATTAGGCAGGTGCAAAAATGTGGGCACTGTTGTCATGTTATTGATTCCAAAACCTTTACAACTAATTATTGGAGCTCAAATTGCCTTTTTAAGCTCAGTGACCCCTAAACTACATACACATGTGAATCCAATTATGAGAAAGAGTATTTAAGGGAGTCAATTGTAAGTTTCCCTCCTCTTTTAATTCTCTCTGAAGAGTAGCAACATGGGGGTCTCAAAACAACTCTCAGAAGACCTGAAGACAAAGATTGTTCACCATCATGGTTTAGGGGAAGGATACAGAAAGTTGTCTAAGAGATTTCAGATGTCTGTTTCCACAGTTAGAAACATATTGAGGAAATGGAAGACCACAGGCTCAGTTTAAGTTAAGGCTCGAAGTGGCAGACCACGAAAAATCTTGGATAAACAGAAGCGATGAATGGTGGGAACAGTTAGAATCAACTCACAGACCAGCACCAAAGACCTACAACATCATCTTGCTGCAGATGGAGTCACTGTGCATCGTTCAACCATTCGGCGTACTTTACACAAGAAGATACTGTATGCGAGAGTGATGCAGAGGAAGCCTTTTCTCCGCCCACAGCACAAACAGAGCCGCTTGAAGTAGCCAGCTTCATTTTGAAGTAAGGTGCTGTGGACTGATGAAACTAAAAGTTATTTGGGCATAACAAGGGGCGTTATGCATGGAGGAAAAACAACACAGTATTCCAAGAAAAACACCTGCTACCTACAGTAAAATATTTTGGTGGTTCCATCATGCTCTGGGGCTGTGTGGCCAGTGCAGGGACTGGGAATCTTGTCAAAGTTGAGGGACGCATGGATTCCACTCAGTCATTATCAGCAGATTCTGGAGACCAATGTCCAGGATACAGTGACAAAGCTGAAGCTGCATCGGGGCTGGATCTTTCAACAAGATAAAGAGGCTGTCATTTCTGCAAAAGGAGGATCTACTAAATATTGATTTCATTTCTTTTTTGTGGTGCCCAAACTTATGCACCTGCCTAATTTTGTTTAAACCATTATTGCACACTTTCTGTAAATCCAATAAACTTAAAGGGATACTGAAGGGGGTCGGGGGAAAATGAGTTGAACTTACCCGGGGCTTCTAATGGTCCCCCGCAGACATCCTATGCCCGCGCAGCCTCTCACCGATGCTCCGGCCCCGCCTCCGATTCACTTCTGGAATTTCAGACTTTAAAGTCTGAAAACCATTGAACCTGCGTTGCCATGTCCTCGCTCCCGCTGATGTCACCAGGAGCGTACTACGCAGGCACAAAGCATACTGGGCTTGTGCTATACACTCCTGGTGCCATCAGGGGAAGCGAGGACACGGCAACGCAGGCACAGTGGATTTCAGACTTTAAAGTCTGAAATTCTAGAAGTGAGCTGGAGACGGGGCCGGAGCATCAGTGAGTGGCTGCTCGGGCACAGGATGTCTGTGGGGGATTATTAGAAGCCCCGGGTGAGTTCAACTCAATTTCCCCCAACCCCCCCTACAGTGTCCCTTTAATTTCCCTTCTCAAATATCACTGTGTGTGTCTCCTATATGATATATTTAACTGGCATTTTTTATTGTAACAACCAGCGATTTATACAGGAAAATCATGACGATTAACAAGGTTGCCCAAACTTTTGCATCCCACTGTAGATCTGTACATTAGTCCTGAAAGAGGGACAAATGAGTAGGAAAGAGCGACAAAGGGATTTGGTTACCAAAGAGAGACCATCCATCCCTCCAAAACAGGGACGGTAGGGAGCCATGCAGACAGGTTCCATGAAAGTGAATGGGTGGACAGTTTCCATATCAGCTCCACTTTCCTTGGCACAAAGTGAATGGCGTATATATGAAAAAACGAAGAAAGCCCCAAATACTATTTTAAAGGGACCCTGAGCAGTACAATAAATCGGGCAAATGAACTTACCTGGGGCTTCCTGCAGCCCCTGGCGTCCTGCGGGCTCCCTTCATTCTGCCCCTGGCGGCTCCGTTTGAGCGTCAACTTCAGCCAAAGTAACGCTGCTGCGCATTCGCAGCCCCTCAGTTTTTGTGAAAAAAAAGCACTTTTTTTAAAACGAGAAATATATTGATGACGTCACTGGGGCCTTCTCATGGAGACTCACGTTTTCTAGAAAAATCACATCTCCAGAAGAATTCATGCATTTTCAGCAACATAATCAACTTGGTCTACAATCTCTGATGACTGATTCAGAAGGCAGTACCTCTAAAACATTGCTGTTCCATTTACCAGGTTAACCTTAAATAGGATTCCACAATATAATTAATATGGGCAGGCCCGGATTTACCATAAGGCACTCTAGGCATGTGCCTGCAGGCGCCTGATGATGGAAAGGTGGCTCACTCCCCTCCCCAAGCACCTCCCTCCCTCCATCATTCCCTATGCAGAGTCCTGAGCAGAGTGTATATGAGAGGTTACTCACTGTGGTTTCAGCATTCCACTGACCAGATCTCCCTTCAGTCAGGGGCACCTCTAGCTACTTAATACTGAGGTTCCTCTAGCTACCTAATACTTGGGACACCTCTAGCTACTTAATACTGAGGTTCTTCTTGCTACCTAATACTTGGGGGCACCACTAGCTACTTAATATTAAGGATACTTCTGGCTACCTGATACTAAGGGGCAGGGCCGGGCCGAGGCAGAGGCTGGAGAGGCTCCAGCCTCAGGACGCAGTGTAGGAGGGGGCACACAGTTAATTCACCTGTCATTCCCAATTGTGTTTGAAGCACAAAGAAATAAGAAAAGGGCATACATAGCAGTGACTGAAAGCCAGATAACTAGAGATGAAGGTGTTGGTGGCCCTGGGGCGCCTCTTAGTCTAACAGCAATCAGTGTATGACGGCTGGGGTGGAGGGATGGAGGGGCGCACTTTGGTGTCTCAGCCTTGGGTGCTGAAGGACCTTGTCCCGGCTCTGCTAAGGGGCACCTGTAGGTACCTATGCAGTGGCGGCTCCAGGAAATTTTTTTAGGGGGTGCTATGCAGGTGGTAGACCAATTTCTGGGGGAGCCGGCGACCTGCGACCGCGGCAAAAAATGGGTGTGGCTACAATCTGCGGCGCGCGAAGCGCGCCGCGGCGAAAAAATGGGCGTGGTCATGACCGGATGAGGGCGGGGCTAACAGTAATTTAAAGTGAACCCAGGGTGAGAGTGATATGGTGGCTGCCATATTTATTTCCTTTTAAACAGTACTAGTTGCCTGGCAGCCCTGCCGCGGCAAAAATGGGTGTGGCTACAATCTGCGGCGCGCGAAGCGTGCCGCGGCGAAAAAATGGGCGTGGTCATGACCGGATGAGGGCGGGGCTAACAGTAATTTAAAGTAAACCCAGGGTGAGAGTGATATGGTGGCTGCCATATTTATTTCCTTTTAAACAGTACTAGTTGCCTGGCAGCCCTGCTGATCTATTTGGCTGTAGTAGTGAACTGAATTACACCAGAAACAAGCCATGCAGCTAATCTTGTCAGTTCTGACAATATTGTCAGAAACCCCTGACCTGCTGCATGCTTGTTCAGGGTCTATGGTTGAAAGAATAAGAGGCAGAGGACCAGCACGGCAGCCAGGCAACTGGTATTGCTTAAAAGGAGATAAATATGGCAGCCTCAATATTATTCTCACCTCGGGTTCCCTTTAAAAGTGCAACGCAAAGACAGAGGGCCCAAGTTTTGGTGACCCTTTTCCCAGAAAATTCACATAATTGTGCAGGTTTTCTCAAGAAAATACACGTAATGTGAGCAGATTTTAACAAAAAACACGTCCAATGACCCCAATATGCACAATCGTTATCAGATATGGCCCCAATATGCACAATCGTTATCAGATATGGCTCCAATATGCACAATCGTGATCAGATATGGCCCCAATATGCACAATCGTGATCAGATATGGCCCCAATATGCACAATCGTTATCAGATATGGCCCCAATATGCACAATCGTTATCAGATATGGCCCCAATATGCACAAACGTGATCAGATATGGCCCCAATATGCACAATCGTTATCAGATATGGCCCCAATATGCACAATCGTTATCAGATATGGCCCCAATATGCACAATCGTTATCAGATATGGCCCCAATATGCACAATCGTTATCAGATATGGCCCCAATATGCACAATCGTTATCAGATATGGCCCCAATATGCACAATCGTTATCAGATATGGCCCCAATATGCACAATCGTTATCAGATATGGCCCCAATATGCACAATCGGTAGCAGATATGACCCCAATATGCACAATCGTTATCAGATATGGCCCCAATATGCACAATCGGTAGCAGATATGACCCCAATATGCACAATCGTTATCAGATATGGCCCCAATATGCACAATCGGTAGCAGATATGACCCCAATATGCACAATCGGTATCAGATATGGCCCCAATATGCACAATCGGTAGCAGATATGGTCCCAATATGCACAATCGGTAGCAGATATGGTCCCAATATGCACAATCGGTAGCAGATATGGCCCCAATATGCACAATCGGTGGCAGATATGGCCCCAATATGCACAATCGGTAGCAGATATGACCCCAATATGCACAATCCGTAGCAGAAATGACCCCAATATGCACAATCGGTAGCAGATATGACCCCAATATGCACAATCGGTAGCAGATATGACCCCAATATGCACAATCGGTAGCAGATATGACTCCAATATGCACAATCCGTAGCAGATATGACCCCAATATGCACAATCGGTAGCAGAAATGACCCCAATATGCACAATCGGTAGCAGAAATGACCCCAATATGCACAATCGGTAGCAGAAATGACCCCAATATGCACAATCGGTAGCAGAAATGACCCCAATATGCACAATCCGTAGCAGATATGACCCCAATATGCACAATCCGTAGCAGATATGACCCCAATATGCACAATCCGTAGCAGATATGACCCCAATATGCACAATCAGCATCACCTGAAAAAGAAAAGAAAAACCCATTTACTCACCTACAGCCAGAAGACCTTCTTTCCCGACCTCCTGTCCCGAGTCCCGACCTCATTGTGGCGCGCAGCGCCCGCGCGCCCACGATCCTCTTCCTTCCCGACGTCACGACGAGACTTCCTGCCTGCATGCAGAGAGCAGGGCTACGGGAAAATGGCCGCCCGAAGCCATGCACTGCAGACTCGAAGTCTGCAGAACAGGGCTCCGGGCGGCCATCTTACCGTAGCCCTGCCTGCTGCTCCGTGCTGCCGCTGTGTGAACTGACTTGGCGTCTTTTAGACGCCTGAAGTCAGTTCACTCCAGGGGGTGCTTTGGGGGTGCTTGGACAATTCTAGGGGGTGCTCGAGCACCCCCAAGCACCCCCCTGGCGCCGCCCCTGTACCTATGATGGGCAAGGGAACTAAGAGATAAGTAACCAATGGGACAGCCAGCAGACTTCCGGTGCAGTTCGGCAGGGGTTTGTAAGTTCCTATTTGTAAGTGCCTATAGGCTCCTGTGATGTAAATCCAGGCCTGAATATGGGTCATTTAATCTCCAATGACAAAGGAGAAAAAACAAAAAAATTAAACCAAAAGCATAGCTCCAAACTGAGGGACAGTCCCTCTTTCTTTGGGAGCCCTGTCCCTCTGTCCCTCTTTCTCCCTCATGTGTCCCTCGTTCAGGACTGATGTACAGATCTATCTAAATATACAGTATGTATTTTTATACTGAAAAATGTGTTTAATTGACAACTTAATTCCATCCTTTAAATTAATATTTTTCTTATTTTCCGATGTTACAGTAAAGAGAAATGACCCTGGATAGACAGGACCAGTGTGGTTTAAATGATAAAATAACATATTTTTCTTATGAAATCTTTATAGTACACATGACTAGGGGTGTGTCGTGGTGTGATTAGGGGTGTGGCAGGGGCATGGCTTAAAGAGACACTGAAGTCTCTTAAAAATCATCTTTTTATTATAAAATCCTGTGTAATATGATAGTCCTACCTATCTCCGCCGCTGAAATCTATCTAATCCCCCCTAACTCCCCCCTCCCTCTCCCCCGCAAAATCCACGACTTTCTTAGTCGTGTATTTTGCCGCCCTAAGCGCTTCCGTGTGAGGCAGAGCTATGAGCTGCAACCCTGCCTCACACGTGTCTGTCAGCGGCGGATCTCCGCCTCTCCCCCGCCTCTCTCAGCGATGGAAGACTGAGAGGGGTGGGGGAGAGGCGGCGATCCGCCGCTGACAGATGTGCTGAGAGGCAGAGCTGCGTCTCATAGCTCTGCCTCTCACAGAAGCGCTGCCCAGATTGCCCCACGGGGAGTTTTGGGGGGGATTTAGATAGATTACAGTGGCAGGGATGCGGCGGTTTAGGTAGAGCTATCGTATTACACAGGATTTTATAATAAAAAGATGATTTTTTAGAAACTTTAGAGTCTCTTTAAGTGTCACTCTTTTTTATCTCAAAAAGTTGGGAGGTATGACCCAAATGGACTGAGGACTCTACCGTGTCAATTAAGTATCTCTGGCTTCCAATTTCTATTAAATTCATATTTATTATATTTATTTGAGATGTCAGGGATGTCTTTTAAACAATTTCCCTGATAAAATCAATGTTTATAAAGCTGCCTTACCAGATATTCAGTCACTGCCTGCAGGCGTCGCCCAGAGTGTGGAGCTTTGTGGCGTTGGCAGGATTAGTAAATTCCTGAAGTGATACCACATGCCATGTGCTGTACTTTCAAAACAAATAAATAAATAAATGGGATTGTTTGCATGTCATGTCTGCTTATTGTAAAAAAAAAAAGGCCTCAAATGCAATTACACATTCCTGGGCTTTTAAATTTGTGGAGAGCCTTTCCTTGCAGCCATTTATAAGGCAGGTGTTGCTTGGTAATACTAATGAGCATTCATATTTAGTATTTATATGTCACTGACATCTTCTGCAGTGCTGTACAGAGTTATAGTCTTGTCACTATCACTAACTGTCCCTCAGAGGGGCTCACAATCTAATCCCCACCATAGTCATATGTCTATGTATGTATTGTGTAGTATATATGTATCCTAGTCTAGAGTCAATTTAGGGAGAAGTTAACTTAACTGCATGTTTTTGGTATGTGGGAGGAAACCTGAGTGTCCAGAGCAGGACAGTTTCTACTAGGCTAAATTGCAACCAGGATGAGGGTGTAAAAATTGCAACCCACAAACGTTATTTGTGATGCAGTATTTGTGCCCCCTCTGCACAGTTTTTGTTTTGTGATGCAGTATTTAGCCCCCGGTATAGGTAGCCAGGCACAGGTGCCCCCAGTAGAGGTAGCCAGGGATAGGTGCCCCAGTATAGGTTAGCCAGGCACAGGTGCCCCCAGTATAGGTAGCCAGCCATAGGTGCCCCAGTATAGGTTAGCCAGGCAATGGTGCCCCCAGTAGAGGTAGCCAGGGATAGGTGCCCCAGTATAGGTTAGCCAGGCACAGGTGCCCCCAGTAGAGGTAGCCAGCCATAGGTGCCCCCAGTATAGGTTAGCCAGGCACAGGTGCCCCCAGTATAGGTAGCCAGCCATAGGTGCCCCCAGTATAGGTTAGCCAGGCACAGGTGCCCCCAGTAGAGGTAGCCAGGGATAGGTGCCCCAGTATAGGTTAGCCAGGCACAGGTGCCCCCAAGTAGAGGTAGCCAGGGATAGGTGCCCCAGTATAGGTTAGCCAGGCAATGGTGCCCCCAGTAGAGGTAGCCAGGGATAGGTGTCCCCAGTAAAACAAATCACCTCCCTGCTCCAAGCACCGATCACTTGCCGCTGGTCTCTCTGTGTCACAACACGCACATGTGAACACTCTCATAGAGAATCATTGCCCAAGCGCTTTTAGGGCGATTTCTGAAATCGCCAGCGCTTAAAAAAACCTGCAAACGCTCACAATGTGAACAAGCCCTCAGGCTAGGTTCAGAGTGGGAAGTTTTTTGTCCTGCATTATAAAATCATATAACGACGTTTACCGCACTGCAATGGTAAGTCTATGCGACCTTCACAGTGCGGCGTTGGCATTGCCCTATAAATGTTTCATTGCTGCAGTGCATTACCTCTAAATGCACACGTTAACAGACACAGTGAAGCATACTTTTCATTGCCTATATGCTTCACTGTACCTACTGTATTCGACATTAACGCTGCATTAATGTGTGTTACTATTTTTTTGTTGCATTGCATTGTAGTTTTGCTTTGCGATGTTAACGTCACATCACAACGCAACACAACGTCCCACTGTGAACTAAAAGCCTTAGTCATTCTTTATGGAGTATTTTTTTATTTTAGAACATTGGTTTTACATTTACCTGCAGTTCAACTTTAACAACAAGCCTAATTATTGGTTGCCAATTAAAAAAAAAAATGTAACAGTTTACCGTAAGCAGTGATTTGTCAAAATAATGATTTCCTGTTTTTATCCACTGGATAAATGTCAAACTGCCTTTTATAGACAGGCTGCGCAGAACGCCGTCTATCAGTTCCAAAGCATTGCCGTCACAAAGCGATTCTGTATTCCATCCACTGATTTTATGAGAAAAGATTAGCGGATGATTTGCGGCCGATTGATTTTTGAGAAATGATGGTGCGTAGATATATCGTTATTGGTAACTCGCTCCCCTCTGTAACATAATTGAGCTCCCAAACATCAATACAGCACACGTTTGGCTGTGCGATGTCAGAGTGCTGTTACCAGGGAAGATAAATATATCCGTGTCCTCATCAATACAAGGCATTCTGTACGTCCATAATTCAATTTAACTTTTCATTGCACTCTGCGGTTGTCAGGGAGACGAAGAAGTCATATTTCATGCCGATCTCAAAAAAGTAACACTGATCTGGATACATCCATCCTTCAAAGTGCAGCACGACGAACGGTAATATTTATAGTGCCGTAATATGTCTGATGTAAGGGCTGGTGTTGATGGATATTAGTTTGCCTCGAGTTACCCGTTGAAAAATGAATTGTGCTAAGTTTTTTGGAATGGACATTAAAAAAAGGTAACATTTGTAACTTATCTTTTAAAGAAGATTTTATTGTTTAAATGATATCTGTAAAAAAAAAAAAAAAGTTTCTATACAAAACAGAAATGTGTAGATTCTACGCAGAATCAGGAAATGGCAAGTAATTAAGCAACAACTGATACGTTTACAAACAGTGATGGGACGAACAGTTCTGGTCCTGTGATGAACTGTTCACCAATGAACAGTGCTTGCGGATACTGCCAGGCAGGGCCGGCCCGCTCATGAGGCGGGGTGAAACATTTGCCTTAGGCGGCAAATCTGGGGGGGCGGCACCCGCCTGTCCATGGATGCTGGGGGCCGCCCGTCAAGCTGGAGGGGTAGCTGGCAGAAAGGGGGTATTGGACCTAGCGGTGGGGAGGGGGGGTCGGACCCCCCCTCCCTCGCCTGGGTCCCCCGATCTGCGCTCCTCCTCCAGCGTTAAGTACCTGCGTGCATGTGATGAAGAGGCAACGGGCGGGGGAATCACTCACCTCTTCCGCGTTCCATCGTGTGCTCCACTGACGTCACTTCCGGCAACGCCGCCCACTGTATTGTAAGTGGACGGCCTTGCAGGAAGTGACGTCAGTGGAGCGCACGATGGAACATGGAAGAGGTGAGTGATTCCCCCGCCCGTTGCCTCTTCATCATATGCACGCTGGTACTTAACGCTAGAGGAGGAGCGCAGATCGGGGGACCCAGGCGAGGGAGGGGGGGGTCCGACCCCCCTCCCTACCACTAGGCCCAATACCCCCTTTCTGCCAGCTACCCCTCCACGGCTGGGGGGGCAGCGATTTTTTCTAATTTTGCCTCAGGCGGCAAAAAGTCTAGGGCCGGCCCTGCTGCCAGGTTGGCGAAGTCTTTAAGTCATGAGCAAGCGCTGGCCAGCAGAGCGCATCCTTAATTATGCACTGCGGCCAGGAGTACTTTGCACGTAAGTATGTATGACAACATTGTGCGCATGCCCAGAATGCTCCCGGGCGATCAAGGATATGCAATGCTGGCCAGTGCCTGCTCATTACTTAAAGGAGAACTTTTGAAGCTAACTAAAATTCTAAATGCTACAAATATTTCCAGTAGTTACTAGAAAATGGCAATTAAATTGTTTTTTTATTATTTGTTTTATTTTTTATTTTCATTTTTTATGTGAAGAAAATATGACATATACAGAGAACAGTTTTCACTGTGGGCATTACTATGGAGGACTGCGTGCAGCACATCCAGAATACAGAAACAATCTTCACTGGCTGTAATCCTGTGACTGGAATCTCATCAGAATGATAGAAATCAGAAGTATAGTGTGTAAATAACTCATCAGCTGTTCCTGTGTATCTCTCTGCCTCACACAGTTCTAAAGTAAACAGTGTTTACAGCCAGGAAGATCTCATTCTGAAAGAAGGGGGGCGGGGGGAAGAGCGCATCCAAGTACAGGAAAAAGTACAGGTCCTTATCTTCAGATCCTTCTCTGCAGCTAAAAAATCCCTCAGCAGTCCTCATATGATCTGTGAGAAAGCAATGTGTGTGAGCAGAGCAGAGCAGAAACAAACAGTAAACCTACATGGTGCATGGTAGCTTCAACGCCGACACAAGCTGTTACAAAAGCTGATAAACAAAGCATTTCTTTCACACAGGCTGTGCTGAGAGACCTCTGAAAAGCTTTCTATTGTTGCTGGTTAAAAGCTCTATAGGTATGTGGGGTTAAGAACAGATTCTTTGATAGTTTCTCTTTAAAGACCTAGGCCCATATGCAATTAACTTTTCCTCCTTAGTTTTCTCCTCGGTGTCGGAGACATTTTCAAAATTGTCAATAAAATGCCTTTTAAACCACCAGCAAGCAAGAAAATACTCAAAATAATTTTGCTAGTACTTTTTTCACTTACTTTTTGATACTTGCAGATTGCTTAAAAGTTATTTTAAATAGAAGTTGAAAAATTATCTCCTGGGAGAAAACCAAGGAGAAAAGGTTAATTTCATATGGGCCTCAAGTTATTCGATACTTTGCTAATGAGAGTCGTCAGATCTTACAATAGCTACAAATTCTGACTTGAAATGTGGATCATGTGACTAAAAGTGCACACTTCAGAAAGGCAGGGTTCCCAATTGTAAAAAAATATTGTCCGATTTGCAATTTTCCGAAAATGCGATTGCCGCAAATGTAATAATGTATTTTAGTGGCTCTGAATTCTTATTTTAATTTTTTAAAATAAGTGATTAGGATTTTATTTCTAGAGTGCATCTCGATTTCACTTATAGGGATGTATTTGCTGAGACCTGGGTAGCCCAGAAACAGCATGAGCAGCTCTGCACGTTTAGATCTCTGCTAGCGATGGTTGATGACCTGCTAAGAATTTGGAGTTGATGCACGTTTGATACTGGCATGCCACTTTATGCTGTTTTCAAATAGACCAATCAGATGCTGCTGCAATTTTTCTGAAAACGCATTGATTGCAACTTTTTTTGATTCAGCACAAGTCTAGTGCAGGGGTCATGAACCTTTTTGGCTGAGAGAGCCATAAACACCACATATGTTAAAATGTAAAGAAAGCCATACAATGTGTTTCAAACTGGGACTGTAGGGCTTACGTCCCTGTTGCCATGGTGATGGGTATACAGTTGATCCGCTGGGGAGCAGAAGTGTCAGACACGTCTTCAGCTTCTCTTGGGATTCAGCAACATCAGCAATTTCCCGTGAGCCAGACAGGAGAAATACTGACTAAGGCCCAGTGCACACCAAAACCGCTAGCAGATCTGCAATATGCTAGCAGTTTTGGGAGCTGATTTCAGAGCGATTCTAGGTATGTTTAGAGAGGTTTTCTAAACATACCTAGCGGTTTTGGGTGCGTTTTTGTGTAGCAGATTACACATATTGTTACAGTAAAAGCTGTTACTGAACAGCTACTGTAACAAAAATGCCTGGCAAACCGCTCTGAACTAGCGTTTTTCAGAGCGGTTTGCGTTTTTCCTATACTTTACATTGAGGACGAAACGCTTCCGAAAACCGCAAATGCGCAGCAGGAGGCGCGTTTGCGGCTTGGCAAAAACCGCAAACCGCCGGTGTGCACCATCCCATTGCAATACATTAAACAAGCGTTTTTATAGGCGGATGCGGCCGGCGGATCGTTCCAAAAACCGCTCGGTGTGCACTGGGCCTAACAGCTTGTACAATTGGCTAGCTGACTGGGGGCTGCTTCACTTTGTAGGACATGATCCCAGCACTTTGACCCAATTGGCAGTGACAGGCAGCCTATTAGGCCAATCAAAGTGAGGGGATCTCGTCCTACAAAGTCACTGAACCTGACAGGGTCCAGAGTGGGACAGTTGAAGCAGCCGTTTGTTTTTGGGGGAGCGCTAGTAAGTTAGTAGTGCATTCTACAACAGTAGTGTGTCTACTTTGAGCATTTTACTCGCACTGCCACACTAAGCTGCGCTGCTTGAGCAGTGTAGCTTAGTGAGTCAACCCGTACTGATTTTTCTGTGAGCCAGATGTAGCCATGAAAAGAGCCACATCTGGCTCCCAAGCCATATGTTCCCTACCCCTGTTCTAGTGGGATGCCCTCACAACTCATTGCCACTGGGGAAATGTGTCCTATTACATATCTTATCCCTGCTGAACAGGCCCTGGCAGTTTTCAAATACAGCTCTGCCTAGTTTGCAGTTATTCCATCACTCTGGAGCATGTACTGGGCCAATGAACTCTGGCATGAAGTATAAGGAATACAATGTGCATTAACGTGCATGCAAGACAGAATTATTGGCTTATAGACATTGAAATGATTGCACAATCAGGGCCCTGAATATCTTAAAGGAAACCTGAGATCAGTCCCAAGAAAGATCCACTAGCATTGCGATAGGCTAAACGTTTTTTTTTTGGTTTTTTTTTTAATAGATACTGGTTCCTTGGCAGTTGGAAACAGCTGTTGTTGCCCACAATGCAACAAGGTTCACAGACAGGAAACTGTCAGGACCTAGGTCCTGACATCACACTGTGGGAGGGGTTTCACCACAATATCAGCCATACAGAGCCCCCTGATGATCTATTTGAGAAAAGGTAAGGATTTCTCATGGGAAAGAGGGTATCTGCTACTGATCGGGATGAATCCTTGGTTACAGTTCTTCTTGAAATGATATTGTATTGTATATTATCGTATATTAGCATCTCCCTGACTACCGCTAGTGCTTGTATTTGATTGCCATTGCTCAGATTTTAATCTTTGTCACAAGTATTAGGGGTAACCTAGGTGGAATGGGAAAAATCAATTCCAAGCACGTTTTCTGAGCTCAGAGTGTGGATACGCCGGTAATTTCCTATGCGGTATCCGGGTGGCCACTTATGAGAAGCTTGTCTACACATTTGTCTTTGTGCCGCAGTGCTCATGTGACAGATCGCTCCCTGGCTTCAGATCATCCATATCTTGGATATATCTCCGTAACGTTTTTCTGTAGCTGCCTCTTCTCTGCGGATCACGACAGTTAGCGATTTGCTGATTTGGAGCTCTTGAAATGAAGCAGAGTTATGTGACAGAGTTTAGCAAACACAGAGGTGGTGTAAATCTCGGCTATTGGAGAATTAGCGATTATAAACAGCCGCGTTTAAGAGCCGGCACCTGCGAGGATGATTAACGAGTGTTTTTGTTCACTGTAACTCTGCTTTCTCTGATATTTAGACATTCTGTTGCTTGGTCTGGCATGCGGGAATATCATGTTCCCCTGAAAATAAGGTAGATTTGTCTTACTTAAATTTTTGCTTCCAAAGTTGTGCTAAGGCTTATTTTCAGGTGATGTCTTATATTTCTATGAACACACAAGTTCCTGTGCTGTGTCGTCCGGCCTTCACCACTGTGCCACCTCTTCCTCTACTGGATCCACCTCTTGTGTACCCCTGTGTCCCCCCTGTACCTTTAGTGTCCTCCTGGTGTCCCCCCCCCCTGTCCCTCGCATCCTCCTCTATCCCTTGTACTCCTGTGTCCCGTCTCCCCCTATGTCCTCTAATGTGTCTTCGACTTCCAGTATCCCCATGTCCTCCTGGTGTCCCCGTGTCCTTGGATGTTCACCTGAATCCTCCTCTTACACCCAGGTCCATGCCGTTGTGTCCCTGAGCTTCAGCCTATGGGGGAGAAGTACGGCAACTTATGTTTCGGGGTAAAAGGACATATGTATACAGTAAACGTGAGTACGCCATTCACATTTTTGTTAATATTTTATTGTATATTTTCATTGGACAACACTAAAGATGTGACATTTTGACACAATGGAATTTGACAAAATGTGATAAACTCAACACGCGGCCATTAGTGTCTAAACCGCTGGCAACAAAAGTGAGTAAACCCTTAAGTGAAGAATGTCAAATTTCTGCCCAATTACACATTTTCCCTCCGTGGGCTCATGTTACTTGTTAGTGTTACAAGCTCTCAGGTCAGGTGTGTATGGGGAGCAGGTGTGTTAACCACTGGAGGACCCAGGGCTTAAACCCCCCTAGTAACCAGGCCACTTTTTACAAAATAGGCCACTGCAGCTTTAAGGCCATGCTGCAGGGCCGTACAACTCAGCACGCAAGTGATTCCCCCCCCCCCCCCTTTTCTGCCCACCAACAGAGATTTCTGTTGGTGGGCTGTGATGGCTCCCAGGATGTTTTTTTTTTTATAAATATTTAATATTTTTTTTAAATTAAAAAAAAGTTTTTTTTTATTATTATTTTTATATAACTCCCTCCCTCTGCCAGCCTATGACAGGCTCGGCTGATTGCTCTTCTGCATCCCAGGGGGACAACCATGTCACACGGCTGTCCCCAGTACAGCGATGTCGTAGATCGCAACGCTGTACAGACTAAATAGACTGTGGTTTCGCCACTGGGAGACTGATGAGGGAGCGGAGCTCTGTCATCCAAGCGGAGATGTGCGCGTGCCAATGCGCATGCCTGCAAATCCCCGCCCCAAGACTTTACGCCGATCGGTGTTAGTCGGGCCTGGGGCTGCCACCGCATTCACGACCATTGCCATGACACGGTTGTGTAGTAGTTTTTTTTATGCTATCCCTCTCATACTTAGTTACATAGTTATTTGGGTTGAAAAAAGACATACGTCCATGGAGTTCAAACAGAGAACAAAGTACAACACCAGCTTGCTCCCTCACATATTCCTGTTGATCCAGAGGAAGGTGAAAAACCCTTACAAGGCATGGTCCAATTAGCCCCATGCTCTGCACCTGCTCTAAGGGCTCGTTTCCACTAGTGCGGCGTGCGTCTCGTAGACGCACGCCGGCACTGAGCGGGTGGGCGGGATCGCAGGCGATTCCCATCAGCCGTGCCATGCACGGCTATGGGAATCGCAGCCTCCGCCGCGAATTCTGTGGGGGTTTCCGGCCGAATCGCTACTGCAAGCGATTCGGCCGGCGGCGCCGTTATCCTCTATGGCAGAGTTTCCCCGCGCGATTTGCCTGCGGGGAAACTCTGCGGATTCGCGGCCGTTTCCGCGACAGTGGAAACGGGCCCTAAAACTGCAATATCTTTCCTGTAATGTGGTGCCCAGAACTGAATTCCATATTCCAGATGTGGCCTTACTGTTGATCACTTGCACTTCAGCATGCCACCTCATGGCAGAGAACTCTCTAAAGGTTCTTAAAGGGGAACTGTAGAGAGAGGTATATGGAGGCTGCCATGTTTATTTCCTTTTAAGCAATACCAGTTGCCTGGAAGCCCTGCTGATCCTCTGCCTCTAATACTATTAGCCATAGCCCCTGAACAAGCATGCAGCAGATCAGGTGTTTCAGACTTTAAAGTCAGATCTGACAAGACTAGCGGCATGCTTGTTTCTGGTGTTATTCAGACACTACTGCAGAGAAATAGACCTGCAGGGCTGCCAGGCAACTGTTATTGATTCAAAGAAAATAAATATGGCAGCCTCCGTATACCTCTTACTTCAGTTCCCTTTTAAAAAAAAGAATAGCTCTACATAAAGTTGGCCTAGGCTATAAGAACACTATACAGTGGCTTAAAGAGGAACTCCAGTGAAAATAATGTAGTCAAAAAGTGCTTCATTTTTTACAATAATTATGTATAAATGATTTAGTCAGTGTTTGCCTATTGTAAAATCTTTCCTCTCCTGATTTACAGTCTGACATTTATTACATGGTGACATTTTTAGGGCCGGTTCACACGGACGGCAGGCGGCGTTGGGGCGGCCAGGAAGTCGTGTCGTCCTGTGACGTCCTGTTCGCTGGCGGCAGTACTGAGATCGTCGCGTTCAGCGTTTCTCCTCCCCGCAGGGGGACATGAAGCCGCGTCGGCTAGCCGTCCCTGGACGTCGCATGCGGCTTCTAGGGACGGCCGAAACGACGCGTTAAATCGGGATTGGAACGCCGCGCTTATGCTATCGACGGTAATCGACGGTAACCGCGCAATGCTAAACGCTCCCATTCATTCGAATGGGAGCGTTTAGCCGATGGGTCCCGAACGCTTGGCGGTAGACGCCGCCTGCCGTCCGTGTGAACCGGCCCTTACTGTGGGCAGGTTATGTAGCTGTTTCTAGCTGTTCTGGCCGTTACAGACAGCTGTGAACAGCTATTTCCTGTCTGTGAACATTGTTACATTGTGGCAGTTTGCCCAGAGTACCGCGGTACTCAGAGCTTCTTCTGGGAGGGGTTTCAGCACAAAATCAGTCATACAACGCCCCTGATGGTCTGTTTGTGAAAATCATTATATTTCTCATGTAAAAGGGGGTATTAGCTACTGATTGGAATAAAGTTCAATTCTAGGTTGGAGTTTTTCTTTAACAGGACAGGTTCTACTCGATTCAGACCTCGCTATAGTTGACCATAGGTGATGAGTGCACATGCTCTGCCTCATGTCCAGAGGTTGTCTTTTGCAAATAGATCTATGAGTGCCTGAAACATTGCTGCAGAGGTTGAAGCAGTGGGAGGGTCAGTCTGTTAGTGCTCGCACCATACGTCACACACTGCATCAAATTGGTCTGCATAGCTGTCATCGCAGAGGGAACCATAAGAAAAACAGCATTCTGATGACAAGCAGATAGGGTCGTAAGAATCAGCCCTGCAAGGGATGTAGTAGCGGGGGGGAGGGGGGAAAGGGAAGGAGGGTGCCCTCAGGGGGAGAGGCCTGAGAGGGGCCCGTGGCTGTAGGGCCTGACCAGGGCCAATTTTAGGGGCAGGAGGGGGCGCAGTGCAAGAAAAAGGAGCAGCGGGCACACACAGCGGGGGAAAGGGGGGGGGGGGGCTTTCAGTTCAGGTGTGCTTTAACTCAAAGCCTGCATGCAGCAAGGTAGAATAATGCCACATGGCAAAAGTGTGAACAGCTCTAGTGTTGGGCGAACAGTGTTCGCCACTGTTCGGGTTCTGCAGAACATCACCCTGTTCGGGGGATGTTCGAGTTCGGCCGAACACCTGATGGTGTTCGGCCAAACCGTTCGGCCACACGGCCGAACTAAGAGCGCATGGCCGAACGTTCCCCGAACGTCCGGCTAGCGCTGTGATTGGCCGAACGGGTCACGTGGTTCGGACCCGAACGCACTCTGATTGGCCGAACTGTCACGTGGTTCGGGTAAATAAATACCCGAACCACGTCATATCTCCGCCATTTGTCTGTGGGTTTAGCTTTGGGTAGGCTGGCAGGGTAGTTCACACTCCAGCCACGCTAGCCAGGGTCCCCCCAGTCATTGTGTCGCTGCTGGGAATAGTAGTACACCGCTCGCTCAGCCACACTATATAGCATTCTGTTTACTGCCACTCTGTGTACCTCGCTCAGCCACACTATATAGCATTCTGTTTACTGCCACTCTGTGTCTGCTGGGAATAGTAGTACACCGCTCGCTCAGCCACACTATATAGCATTCTGTTTACTGCCACTCTGTGTACCTCGCTCAGCCACACTATATAGCATTCTGATTACTGCCACTCTGTGTCTGCTGGGAATAGTAGTACACCGCTCGCTCAGCCACACTATATAGCATTCTGTTTACTGCCACTCTGTGTACCTCGCTCAGCCACACTATATAGCATTCTGTTTACTGCCACTCTGTGTCTGCTGGGAATAGTAGTACACCGCTCGCTCAGCCACACTATATAGCATTCTGTTTACTGCCACTCTGCGTACCTCGCTCAGCCACACTATATAGCATTCTGTTTACTGCCACTCTGTGTCTGCTGGGAATAGTAGTACACCGCTCGCTCAGCCACACTATATAGCATTCTGTTTACTGCCACTCTGTGTACCTCGCTCAGCCACACTATATAGCATTCTGTTTACTGCCACTCTGTGTCTGCTGGGAATAGTAGTACACCGCTCGCTCAGCCAAACTATATAGCATTCTGTTTACTGCCACTCTGTGTACCTCGCTCAGCCACACTATATAGCATTCTGTTTACTGCCACTCTGTGTCTGCTGGGAATAGTAGTACACCGCTCGCTCAGCCACACTATATAGCATTCTGTTTACTGCCACTCTGTGTACCTCGCTCAGCCACACTATATAGCATTCTGTTTACTGGCACTCTGTGTCTGCTGGGAATAGTAGTACACCGCTCGCTCAGCCACACTATATAGCATTCTGTTTACTGCCACTCTGTGTCTGCTGGGAATAGTAGTACACCGCTCGCTCAGCCACACTATATAGCATTGTGTTTACTGCCACTCTGTGTACCTCGCTCAGCCACACTATATAGCATTGTGTTTACTGCCACTCTGTGTCTGCTGGGAATAGTAGTACACCGCTCGCTCAGCCACACTATATAGCATTGTGTTTACTGCCACTCTGTGCACCTCGCTCAGCCACACTATATAGCATTGTGTTTACTGCCACTCTGTGTACCTTGCTCAGCCACACTATATAGCATTGTGTTTACTGCCACTCTGTGTCTGCTGGGAACAGTACAACACCGCTCGCTCAGCCACACTATATAGCATTCTGTTTACTGCCACTCTGTGCACCTTGCTCAGCCACACTATATAGCATTGTGTTTACTGCCACTCTGTGTCTGCTGGGAACAGTACTACACCGCTCGCTCAGCCACACTATATAGCATTCTGTTTACTGCCACTCTGTGCACCTTGCTCAGCCACACTATATAGCATTGTGTTTACTGCCACTCTGTGTCTGCTGGGAACAGTAGTACACCGCTCGCTCAGCCACACTATATAGCATTGTGTTTACTGCCACTCTGTGTCTGCTGGGAACAGTAGAACACCGCTCGCTCAGCCACACTATATAGCATTGTGTTTACTGCCACTCTGTGTCTGCTGGGAACAGTACTACACCGCTCGCTCAGCCACACTATATATCATTGTGTTTACTGCCACTCTGTGTCTGCTGGGAACAGTACTACACCGCTCGCTCAGCCACACTATATAGCATTGTGTTTACTGCCACTCTGTGCACCTTGCTCAGCCACACTATACAGCATTGTGTTTACTGCCACTCTGTGTCTGCTGGGAACAGTAGTACACCGCTCGCTCAGCCACACTATATAGCATTGTGTTTACTGCCACTCTGTGTCTGCTGGGAACAGTAGAACACCGCTCGCTCAGCCACACTATATAGCATTGTGTTTACTGCCACTCTGTGTACACCGCTCACCCAGCACACTATATAACATTGTGTTTACTGCCACTCTGTGTCTGCTGGGAACAGTAGTACACCGCTTGCTCAGCCACACTATATAGCATTGTGTTTACTGCCACTCTGAGTACCTTGCTCAGCCACACTATATAGCATTGTGTTTACTGCCACTCTGTGTCTGCTGGGAACAGTAGTACACCGCTCACCCGCCACTGTATAGCATTGTGCTCTGTGTCACTGCTGGGAATAGTGGTACACCGCTCACCCACCACTGTATAGCATTTCTGTACTGCCACTGTACTGCTGCCAGTCAGCGTGTACTTTAAGGATAAGTGAAATGAGGAAGAAATCCGTTGAAAGAGGGAGGGGCAAGGGAAGAGGTGTTTCCCCTGACGGTTCACGTACAGGCCACAGGGGAGCACCCAAGAAAACCCACTCAATACCGCCCATGTTGTCCAGGACAACAACCCTCACAAATCCAAAAGAACAGGACCAGATAATTACTTGGATGACCTCTCAAGCGTCCAGCAGTGGGTTAAGCAGCACCAGCACATCACGCACGAGGTCCGAGTCCTCAGCCAGTTACAAGGAGCCAGTGGGCACAAAGCTGACACAACCGGCAGCGACACCACGCACACAACTGCCAGATAACCAGTCCGTTGAATTACCTCAGGACACAATGGGGTATTCGCAGGAGCTATTCCCAGCCCAACAAACTTCCACCTTTCAAAGGTCAATGAAGGAACAGCCAGAAATGTTGTGCCCGGATTCACAACCATTAACTGTGGGAAATGCACCGCGCACTGAAATGCAAGGCGAGTCCGAGGACTTTGAAACCCAAATTCCAGAGCAAGTTGGGCAGGAGGGGTTGCAATTGCAGGAGGTTGGCCGACAAGATCTGGAAGACGACGTTGGAGTGAGCTGCGCAGAGGTTGTTCTGGGGAGCTCTACTCCACGGCGGCGGCCCCCCACAATGACATATGACGAGTTTGAGGAGATGGAAGAGGAGGGTATGGACAATGTGGACATAGACCCAGATTTTGTTTGTGAACGAGAACATCGCCGTCGTAGCAGCAGCACAGATGAGTCTGTTGAAGAACCCACTGCTGCACGAGTTCGCCTTGTGCCACAAGGTAGGCAGCGCGCAATTTCAGGCACCACAAGCGTGGAAGTTCAAGTGAGAGGCAAAAGAGGCGCAAACAGAAATCACCAGCAAGGCAGGTGCTCCAAAGTCTGGGCTTTCTTTGAAGACTGCACTGAGGATGGTACTATGGCGATTTGCAAGGTGTGCAAGACCCGCCTGAGCAGGGGGAAAAGTATTAACAACCTCTCCACCACCAACATGAGCCGCCACATGCTATCCAATCATCCCACTCTGTGGGCAAGCGTGGCAGGACAGGGTACCAGCAACACTGCCTCCCTTGGGGTCACCAGACTCACCACCAGACCCGCCTCAGCAGCAGCAGTAGCCCAGCCATTGCGTGGTTCACAACATTCACAAACATCAGACGCTGACACTGTCACTTTCCGGAGTAGTGCTCTTGAGGTCTCCCAGTGTTCATCAAACACATCAACCAACAGCCCTTCAGTGTGCAGCCCTACGGTTCAGTTGTCTGTCTCGGAGATGTTTGATCGCAAGAGGAAATTGCCAGCAAATGACCCCCGGGCCGTGGCAGTAACAGCCAGCATAGCCAAGCTTCTGGCCTGCGAAATGCTGCCATATCGAGTGGTGGAGACAAACAGCTTCAAGGGCATGATGTCTGTGGCCATCCCACGTTACGTGGTTCCCAGCCGCTACCACTTTGCGCGCTCTGCAGTGCCTGAGTTGCATGAGCACGTGGTCAGCAAAATAACCCGAAGCTTGAAGGATGCCGTTGCCTGCAAGGTTCACCTCACCACTGACACCTGGACAAGTGCGTTCGGCCAGGGTCGATACATCTCCCTTACCGCGCACTGGGTGAACCTTGTGGAGCCTGGCAGTGATTCCTCACCTGCTACGGCGTGGGTGTTGCCCACGCCGCAAACAGCTGCACCGCCATCCCTCCCACTGGATAACAACAGCAGCACCTACCTCTCTAACTCCTTCTCCTCCAACGCATCTCAAAGCTGTACCTCATCCGGAAACGTTAACCCAGCACCAGCAGCAGTAGGATTGTGGAAGCAGTGCAGCACAGCTGTTGGCATGCGTCAGCAAGCGTTGATGAAGCTGATCTGCCTTGGGGATAAGCAGCACACAGAGGAGGAAATTTGGAGGGGAATAAAGGAACAGACGGATTTGTGGCTGGCACCGCTGGACCTGAAACCGGGCATGGTTGTGTGTGATAATGGGAGTAATCTCATTCGCGCTTTAAGGTTGGCTAAGCTGACACACATCCCTTGCCTGGCGCACGTGATGAACCTATTAGTTCAGCGGTTCCTGAGGACATACCCAGGCGTGGCCGATCTTCTGTTGAAGGTGCGACGAGTGGCCAAACATTGTAGAAATTCCAGTACTGCTTCGGGGGCACTCGCCAAGATGCAGGAGCGCTTCAATCTCCCCCACCATCGCTTGCTGTGTGATGTCCCTACGCGCTGGAATTCTACGCTGCACATGCTAGCCCGCTTTTGCGAGCAGAAGAGTGCAGTGGTCCAGTACATGACGGTGCAGTACCGAGGCGCATCCGGACAGCTGCCAAGCTTCTGTGGATCCGATTGGGCCAACATGTTGGACCTCTGCCAAGTCCTCCAAAATTTTGAGCAGTCCACGTTGCTTGTGAGCAGTGACAACTCTTCAGTCAGCATTACCATACCACTGCTGTGTTTACTGAAGAAGTCAATGTTGTAAATCAAGGAAACAGCTGTCATGATGCAACTGGGGGAATCTGAAGGAGAAAACGATCAGCGTGATGGTACCAACATCAGGCCATCCGCCTCAGGAAACGCTGGCCCCAGCAGCTATGACGAAGAAGAGGAGGAGGAACAGCTGGAGTTGGAGCAGGAATTTCATGCCACCACTGACGAGGGCCAGAGCGGTGCACGTTGGACTTCCACTATTCAGCGCGAATGGTCAGCAGAAGCAGACCAGGAAGAAGGTGACGACTATGATGCATCACAACAACTATCACAACGCTCACAAGAGGATGATGAAGATTCTGGCAGGACTCTGGCACACATGGCTCAATTCATGCTAGACTGCATTGAACGCGACCCACGCATTGTGCGCATTATGGACAACACCAATTACTGGGTTTATACCCTTCTGGATCCACGGTACAAACACAATGTTCCAAAACTGCTTGAAGAAAGAGTCAGACTGGTCAAAATGGAAGAATATCAGCAGGCCCTTGTGGAGACTTTAGAGAGGAGATTGACATCCTCCCCCTCCTCTAGCCAGTTGTACGCCAACAGACTGACTTCCGCAAACCCAGGACGACCAGGAGGGCAGCAAACAACACAAGCCGCAGCTAGTGCCCAAAAGGGAATGGTATCGGCAGTGTCCTTGGAGTGGGAACATTTTCTGACACCCATGCAGCAGCCCACAGAACAGCAAGCGTGCGCATCCACCTCCAACACCGATCGCCTGGAGAAGATGGTCAAGGACTACATGTCAGATGGCGTAGCTGTGTTGAACAATCCATCTGCTCCCTTCAACTATTGGGTATCGAAGCTAGACACCTGGCACGAACTGGCAATGTACGCAATAGAGGTGCTGGCTTGCCCGGCAGCCAGCGTTATGTCGGAACGCTGTTTCAGTGCTGCCGGAGGCCTCGTCACAGATCGGCGTATCCGCCTCTCCACAGAAAATGCAGACCGTCTGACTCAAATTAAAATGAATCAATCCTGGATTGGAAATGACTACGCAACACTCCAGGACCCCAACCAAGTAACATGACCAATGAACATCTGTGATGGTTTAGCGTTGCCGGTCCCTTGTTACGGAACCTCTCATCTGTATTACATTTATGACTGCATGGCGGCAAAAAGCATTGCTATATCCGCACGCTATTTTTCCTCATGCAAGGCCTGGGATGTTGTGTCTCAAAAAGCGTGGCCTTCTCCTCCTGCGCCTCCTCCTGTTCCATCATGTGTGCTGCTGCTGCTGGGTTAGCGTTTCCAGTCCCTGTTTATTGAACCTCTCATCTGTATTACATTTATGACTGCATGGCGGCAAAAAGCATTGCTATATCCGCACGCTTTTTGTCCTCATGCAAGGCCTGGGATGTTGTGTCTCAAAAAGCGTGGCCTTCTCCTCCTGCGCCTCCTCCTGTTCCAGCACGTGTGCTGCTGCTGGGTTAGCGTTTCCAGTCCCTGTTTATTGAACCTCTCATCTGTATTACATTTATGACTGCATGGCGGCAAAAAGCATTGCTATATCCGCACGCTTTTTGTCCTCATGCAAGGCCTGTGTTGCGTCTCAAAAAGCGTGGCCTTCTCCTCCTGCGCCTCCTCCTGTTCCATCACGTGTGCTGCTGCTGCTGCTGCTGCTGGGTTAGCGTTGCCGGTCCCTGTTTATTGAACCTCTCATCTGTATTACATTTATGACTGCATGGCGGCAAAAAGCATTGCTATATCTGCACGCTTTTTGTCCTCATGCAAGGCCTGGGATGTTGTGTCTCAAAAAGCGTGGCCTTCTCCTCCTGCGCCTCCTCCTGTTCCATCACGTGTGCTGCTGCTGGGTTAGCGTTTCCAGTCCCTGTTTATTGAACCTCTCATCTGTATTACATTTATGACTGCATGGCGCCAAAAAGCATTGCTATATCCGCACGCTTTTTGTCCTCATGCAAGGCCTGGGTTGCGTCTCAAAAAGCGTGGCCTTCTCCTCCTGCGCCTCCTCCTGTTCCATCACGTGTGCTGCTGCTGCTGCTGGGTTAGCGTTGCCGGTCCCTGTTTATTGAACCTCTCATCTGTATTACATTTATGACTGCATGGTGGCAAAAAGCATTGCTATATCCGCACGCTTTTTGTCCTCATGCAAGGCCTGGGATGTTGTGTCTCAAAAAGCGTGGCCTTCTCCTCCTGCGCCTCCTCCTGTTCCATCACGTGTGCTGCTGCTGCTGCTGCTGCTGGGTTAGCGTTGCCGGTCCCTGTTTATTGAACCTCTCATCTGTATTACATTTATGACTGCATGGCGGCAAAAAGCATTGCTATATCCGCACGCTATTTGTCCTCATGCAAGGCCTGGGTTGTTGTGTCTCAAAAAGCGTGGCTTTCTCCTCCTGCGCCTCCACCTCCTGTTCCATCACGTGTGCTGCTGCTGGTGCTGGGTTAGCGTTACCGGTCCCTTTTCCTGGAACCTCTTCTCTGTATTACATTTATGACTGCATGGCGACAAAAAGCATGTTACCTGTGCAAAGAAACATGACATTTTCCACATTTAAAAGACAGTTTTTCCTTTGAAACTTTACAATCAATTTTCTCAAAAACTATAAGCTCTTTTTCAAATATTTTTTTCCTCTTGTACCCACTCCCAAGGTGCACATACCCTGCAAATTTGGGGTATGTAGCATGTAAGGAAGCTTTACAAAGCACAAAAGTTCGGGTCCCCATTGACTTCCATTATGTTCGGAGTTCGGCGCGAACACCGAACATCGCGGCGATGTTCGGCGAACGTTCGCGAACCCGAACATCTAGGTGTTCGCCCAACACTAAACAGCTCCATAGAACTGTAAGTGCAGTGAGTTGACAAGCAGAATTATCCTGCAACGTTACAAACGGAATGTGAAAGGGTTCTTTAAACAATGCCTGGCTGTTCTGCTGATCTTATACTTTCAGTCATAGACCCTGAACAAGCATGCAAATCAGATGTTTCTGACTGAAATCTGACTGGATTAGCTGCATGCCTGTTTCAGGTGTGTGACTCGGACACTACTGCAGCCAAAGAGATCAAAGGACTGACAGGCAACTGGTATTTATTAGAAGAAAATAAATATGGCATCCACCATATCCCTCTCACTTCAGGTGTACTTTACTGGATAAGGATGGAACACCTTCCTGTTGCTGTAATCACTGAGCGAGGAACAGAGCGACATTAGCACATCTGCGCTGGCTGGTTACGGCAATTACTCTGTCCCTTGTGAAACTGCTGATTATGTGGCCTGGAACGGCTATTTTCACTATGCAGTGTAGAAAATACTTTCAATATTTCACACGATGATAATGACCTCATTATGACTTTTGCGGATACAATTAATCCTCGGGGTATCATCAAGTAGCAGAAGAAATCCCGGCTTTTTGAATGTGAAAAAGCACATGGAAATAATTATGTATAGTAGTCTTTGATATTTCAATCAGCCTTTACCATCATCTAGACATAAGCTATACTCTGTTAGGATATAACGCTAAGGGCCCTTTCACACCAGGGGCTCGATTCACAAAAGGGTGCTAACTCAGTTAGCACATCTAAAAGCTTTGGGCCAGAGCTTTTATTGATCGTGCGCAAAGTTTAGCGCTGCACGGTGCGTGCGAAAAGTTGCAGCGGGTGCGCCTAAAACGTTGCACCGAGTGCGCCCGAAACGTTGCACAGTGTGACGTTTCGGGCGCACCCGGTGCGACGTTTTATGTGCACCCGGTGCGACGGTTTGATCGCACCCGGTGTGACGTTTCGCGCGCACCGCACATCGCTAAACGTTGCGTGCGTTGCGTGTGCATCCTAAAGGGCTTTAGGCGTGCTAAGGTGCTTTTAGGCATGCTAACTAAGTTAGCACCCTTTGGTGAATCAAGCCCCAGGGCAGTGCAGTATTTTTACCGCACCCCACCGCTGAGCAATGAAAGTCTATGGCGGCTTTCATACTTCCACGGTACGGCGCAACGCAATGTTTCAATGCATACCTGCTGCAGGTCTAAATCTACGTTTACGATGTGGTGATGTGTCGACTTGCTGCGATCCGCATTGGCCCAGAAGTCTTGTTAGTCTATGGCGAAGTGTGAATTTTGAGAAAATTAACGACGTTGTGCCGCAGCGTGCATGCGGGGAAGCGCATTTTAACAATATGCTTCTGCATACCTGAACCAGGAAATTATGGCAAGCGCGCGCGTGTCACATCCTGCTTGGCTGGAGGCCAGACAGGGAACACTGCGTACTAGCACGGTGTTCCCTGAGGGCCTGTTTTTGATGGTGCGATGCAGTGCGTTTGGCGTGACGCACCGCGTCGCCAATGCTGGTGTTTAGTATGAAACCAGCCTCAAGGTGGCCACTAACGATCCAATTTCTAGCAAAAAATAATTAGAGTGATCAGATTGGTTGTAAATAATCTCTATTGATGGGCACAATCAATTACGAACAATTATAAAACCAGTTGTCCGACTCCGTCGTCCGTCTAACGAAAATTTGGATTTTCTTGTTGGTTGTGATAGATAATAGACAAGCAAACCTCGGTTGGTTGATGGTGTAGTGAACGATTTCACTTCTGATCAGAATTATCTAACCGCTCAAACTATTTTTTCCTAGAAGCTGAATGGTTAGTGGCCACCTTAACAGCAATTATGATCACAGCCATATCTATACCAGACCATGCAATACTGACTGGGAAAAGATTTATAGACTGCATACCAATTCATGTGGGTAGCTTAAAGCAAACCCGAAGTGAAAAAAAGTATGATATAACGAATTGCATGTGTAGTAAGGATAATGAATAGAACATTAGTTAGCAAAGAAAAGAATTTTTAAGCATTTTTATATGCGTTTTTAATGCAAATCAATAGGAAGTCAACAGGAAGAGGAAATACATTAAAAAAACATAGTTTTTTCTCAAAAACGCATCTAAAAACGCATGCAAAACGCATACAAAACGCTATACATTGCATCACTATTGACTTTCATTATGTGCGTTTTTGAAAAATATGCAACAAAACCAGCGTTTTAAACACGCGTATTAACAAACACATACACATGCGTATTTTCATGCGTCCACTGGCGTAACAATAGGGGATGCAGCCCATGCTCTCACTGAGGGACCCGGGCCCCCTAGGGGCCCGCTCAGGGCCGTTTTGGGGGGCTGTAGGGGTCACAGCATGAGGGGAGAGCTTGGTGGCACGTCGGTGGGGAGGGGGGATGGTCCTCCTCTCCCTCACCTCGGGCTCTCCCCTCTGCTCTCCCCTCCAGCATTGAATATAGTGTATGCAGGCGGTGGGGAAGCGGCAGATACATACCTTCCATGCGCTCCAGCGCGGACGTTTCTCCCTCTAGTGTCTGACGCGACTTCCTGTTTATACAGGAAGTCGGGTCAGAAGCTAGAGAGAGGAACATCCGTGGAACGCAAGGAAGGTATGTATTTGCCGCTGCCACGCCGCCTGCATACACTTTATTCAATGCTGGAGGGGAGCGCAGAGGGGACCGTCCCCCCTCCCCACCGACGTGCCACCAAGCTCTCCCCTCATGCTGCAACCCCTCCAGCCCCCCAAACACGGCCCTGAGCGGGCCCCAGGGGGGAGGGGGGCCCGCTCAGAATTTCTGCAAGGGGGCCCGGCGATTCCTAGTTAAGTAGAGTGACCAGACGTCCCGGATTGCCCGGGACACGTCCCGGATTCGGGGTCCGCTGTCCCAGGCTTAATGAGGTCCCGGGAAACGTCCCGCTTTCAGCAGCGGGACGTCCCGGCCTCGGGACTCTGGCCACTCTCTCCCTCAATGAACTGGCAGCGGCGTCTATAGACGCCGTGCCAGTTCATTGCCCGCAGCCCCGCTCCAGCCTCCTCTTCCGGTGTCTGTTTCCGACACCAGCAGGCGAGCAGGGCTACGGCAAGATGGCTGCCGGAGCCCTGTACTGGAGACCTATTTGTGTCACTAGTACAGGGCTTCGGGCGCCATCTTGCCGTAGCCCTGTCAGCGCGGGAGACCAGAGCAGGAGGAACAAGACGGTCCCGGGACGGAGCAGCGCGCCAGAGGCCGGACACTTCTGCCAGGTGAGTAAATGCTTTCTTTTCCAGGTGAAATGTTTGCCTGCATTGTTTCTTTTCCAGGTGAAATGTTTGCCCGCATTGTTTCTTTTCCAGGTGAAATGTTTGCCCGCATTGTTTCTTTTCCAGGTGAAATGTTTGCCCGCATTGTTTCTTTTCTGGTGAAATGTTTGCCCGCATTGTTTCTTTTCCAGGTGAAATGTTTGCCCGCATTGTTTCTTTTCCAGGTGAAATGTTTGCCCGCATTGTTTCTTTTCCGGTGAAATGTTTGCCCGCATTGTTTCTTTTCTAGTGAAATGTTATTGTTTGCCCGCATTGTTTCTTTTCTGGCGAAATGTTTGCCTGCAGTGCGTTTCTTTTCTGGCGAAATGTTTGCCCGCAGTGCGTTTCTTTTCTGGCGAAATGTTTGCCCGCATTGCGTTTCTTTTCTGGTGTAATGTTTGGCCGCAGTGCGTTTCTTTTCTGGTGAAATGTTTGCCCGCAGTGCGTTTCTTTTCTGGTGAAATGTTTGGCCGCAGTGCGTTTCTTTTCTGGTGAAATGTTTGCCCGCAGTGCGTTTCTTTTCTGGTGAAATGTTTGCCCGCAGTGCGTTTATTTTGTACTGACATGTTGCCCGCATTGCGTTTATTTTGTACTGACATGTTTGCCCGCATTGCGTTTATTGTCTGGTGAAATGTTTGCCCGCATTGCATTTATTTTATACTGACATGTTGCCTATTGCGTTTATTTTCTGGTGTCCGGGGTAACTGTTACTGCATTTATTATTTAATGGTCATAGATGGCTATGTTTGCTGCTTTGTGGTTACGGTATACTATTAGCATCACACAGTTTCTGCACACCCATGATACAAAGTCTCGTTTGTCCACATCATGGCGTAAACACTGCTTTCTTATGCCTCGCTGTTACATCATTACGTTAGCTCCGCCCATACAATGTCATGGCCACGCCCATTTTTCTGCGCGGCGCGCTGCGCGCGCCGCAGCCCCCCTCCCCCAGTCTTCGCCGCTGCATGCTCCTCACTCCTTCCCACTTTTCGACGCCGTGCGCTATGCGGGCCGCCCCCCCCCCCCCCACGCCCCCCCGTCCCCGGTTGGACCCACAAAAATATGGTCACTCTAAGTTAAGCCCCTGCATGTGTCCCATTGACTTAACATTATATGCGCTAACGCTGCATTTTATGCAACTCTAGCGTTTCTGCTTAGTGTGCTGCCTGCCTCACTGTTTCTTGGCTATTTAAGCGCTACAGAAAAAAGGACTATATTCAACCAAGTGGGTCGAATAGCTCAGAAAAGCTCTTTTGCAAAGATAACAACTGAAGTTTTTTTTTTAACTCCTCCTGTACCGGAAAAAAATATGAGACTCTTTTCTTTGCTACTAATGTTCTATTTATTAGCTGCACTACACATACAATTCATTGTATCATAAGCTTATTTTCGCTTCTGGTTTGTTTTAAATGACACCTAATCTGAGAGGGATATGGAGGCTACCAGATTTATTTCCTTTTAAACCATACCAGTTTCCTGGCTGTCCTGCTGATCTTTTTGGCTGCAATAGTGTCTGACTCACACACCTGAAACAAGTATGTAGCTTGCAACTAAAGTCTGTGTAGATTGGGGCCATGTTCACAGTGTAACATTACTGCACTGAAAGGCACCACCTATGCGACGTTTACAGTGTGGCCAGAGTATTGCATTATAACAGGTTGCAGCATCGTAACCCCTTCTATGGAGTGCATTACAGCAAAAACATGTGTTAACAGTAGGAGTGAAACATATGTTTCATTGATTGTATGCTTCACTGTATCTGTTGCAACAAGAGCATAATATGCGGTGCCGCTGTCCTAATACATTGCGTTGCGTTCCTGCTGTCTCAGCGAACGCAATGGTTACTGTAAATTTGGCCTAAGTCAGACTTCGGTCAGAAACCTCTGATCTGCAGGCTTGTTCAGGGTCGAGAAATAGCAGATTGCCTGGCAGCCCTGCTGAGCCTCTGCCTTTAAAGAGGAACTTCAGCCTAAACAAACATATTGTCATAAAGTTACATTAGTTATGTTAATTAAAATAGGTAGGTAATATAATATCATACCCACCCTGTTTTAAAAGAACAGGAAAATGTTTGTGATTTCATGCGGGCAGCCATCTTTTTCATGGGGGCAGCCATCTTTTTGGTTGAAAGGAGGTGACAGGGAGCCTGAGACACAGTTCCAACAGTCCTGTATCCTGATCACTCCTCCCAGCTGCACACACTAGGCTTCAAATATCAAATTCATCATTTAAAAAAAACAAATTTGCGCCACAAAAGCAGAAAGAGAACAACAACATCAGAAATCCCATCATGATTTAAACAGCATCAGGGGAAAAATGCCCGGGCAATTTCCTTCTGTGCAGCTAAAAATGAGGCTTGGGTAAGAAAAACAAAGTTCTGATGCTGTGAAACTGTTAAAGAAACACCAAGCCTTTTCAGTGCTGCTGAGTAGATTTTTAGTCTGGAGGTTCACTTTAATACTCTTAGCCGTAGATCCTGAACAAGTATGCAGATCAGATGTTCTAACTGAAGTCTGACTGAATTATCTGTATGCTTGTTTCAGAAGTGTGATTGACACATCAGGACTGCCAGGCAACTGGTATATTTTAAAAGGAAATAAATATAGCAGCCAGCCACCATATCACTTTCATTTTAGGTTCATTAAAGCGGAATATAACCCTGCATTTCAACTTTGCTCTAAAACATTATTTACAGCATATTATATGCAACCAGCATTTTTTTTTCTACTAGACCAGCATTGGAAGGGTTAAACACAGAGGTTTAAAGTTCCGTGGAGAGATATGCAGAAGTTCAGATAGATACATTTAACTAAATAGAACGTAACAAGTGATAAATGTTACACACTCTTTGGCTGTCCTCCAGCTTTTTTGTCTTTCCTACTGCCAGAGAGGGCTGTGGATCACAGTGCACCAACCTTGTAATAAATCAGGTTTAGTGTCTCTCATTGTACCTGCATTTGCAGAGTGTCCTTTCCTTTATAGTCCCCATTAGAATGAAAGAGTTCTAAAATGATGAGCTGTTAAACAGTTCTCTGGACAAAATTTATAAAATGATATCATTTTAAAATGTAATTCATAAATGTCTTGTCCGTGATCCTCCCCTCATCCTCCCCTTTTCCAGGTTCACCTAAGAATTTGTATCTAATTATTCAGATATTTGCCACCCCCTTGCTCTGATCACTAGGGGGTGCTGTGGAGTAAAAAGTAGATGACCTCATCACTGTCTTTCACAAATCAGAATCTATAGAGTTTTGTTTTTTATTAAAGCCATTCGGAATCAAATTAAAAAAAAAAAAAAAAAAAGCATGTACGTGTTGAAAATGATGATAGCATTTACCTCACTGTATCTTCGCCGCTTCCCCGCCCCTGGACACGTTTATTTTTCTCAGACACCGATGCCCATGTTATCCAAGATGGCTGCTGACCTTTGCCCTTCTCTTCCGGGTCAGCAGCCTCTTCTTTTTTGTTATCGCTGGTAATGCCACGCAAGAAGCAGCGCGCGGCGGCCGCAAAATGTTGCATAGTTCTATTCATACCTTTTCCCCGAGTAGAACTATGCGTGCGTCCTCTACACTGCTGACAGCGCTGCCTGTGTTGTTCAGCATCACTATGCTCGGTCTGTCAGTGAGACCAGAGAGCTGCACGTCATTGGGAGGGAGGCTCAGAGGGGCGGGGAAAGAGGAGGTTGATGGGCATGCATGACGGAGGAGAGGCAGAGCAGTGGAAATAAGCTCTGCCTCCTCCCAACAGGATTATATCCGACCAAACTGGTATAATATGTATACATGAGATTTTGGGTTCCAAGCTGCAGTAATTTATACGAAAAGAGGACTGAGCAGCAGAGGAGAGAAATAGGTAATTGATAAGCAATTGAAAATAACAAAAAAAAAAAAAAAAACGGTTCCCATTCACTTTAATTCCGAAGACCGGAACCAACTCCATCAACGTTCTGTCCAAACCTAAGCATCAGTTCCACATCAAGTAGCAAACAAAAAAAGACCATGAACATCAGATTCGCCGTACATTGATGAACAAGATTATGAGCATATGACGGTAAAATGTTCTCTACTGAGAAGGCGTAAAATTGCTGTGGCAAGTTGATTACTAGCTCCATCTTTCACTGTATTCACAGATGCCCACTTATGGATGTACATAAACAGGAAGCACTAACTTCATTTACATACCAAGTCCAGCGATAAAAATAACAGTTTCTGATCTCTAGATGGTCTGTCCCAGTACTTCGGTAATGTGCTCTTGGCTAGAGTATAACCAAGTGCCAGGAGAATTTATTTGGGAGCAGCTACCGTGGGTGTTAGTGTTACGCATAGGTAGGGAGAGGTTTGTGTTAGAAGTAATTGGAGTGGCTTGTGTTAGGGGTATGTACGAAAGGGTTAATCTTTAATTATGGAAACTGCTAGTAGAATATTGGTAACATTACTATTCTACTATTGGCAATATCTCTTGCCTAAATTAACAGGCGCCTCTATTAACCCCCTTGCCGTTCCAATTCTGTCGGCAAGGGGGCGGCGCAGCACTTTTTTTAATTTTTTTTTTAATTCATGTAGCTAGCCTAGCGCTAGCTACATGATAGCCGCTGACAAGCGGCATCCTCCTACCTACTTCGATCGCCGCCGGCGATCTTTGCAAGTAGGAAATCCCGTTCAGAACGGGATTTCCTGCTCGGCTTCCCCCGTCGCCATGGCGACGGGGCGGGAGTCGGGACATCAGAGGGAATCCCGATCCACCCCTCAGCGCTTCCTGGCACTGATTGGCCAGGCTGCACAAGGGGTCTGGAGGGGGGGCGGCACGGCGTCGAGCGGCAAATCGGCGGTAAGTGCTAGCTGCGTGCAATAAAAAAAATTGTGAAAATCGGCCCAGCGGGGCCTGAGAAATACTCCTGCGCAGGTTACCCCGAGCTGAGCTCGGGATAACCGGCAAGGAGGTTAACCGTGTGAGAGGAAAGAATCCAGTGAAAGGGTCTTCAGCACGAGGAGTTTCCTTTTAATTACAAAAGACTTTTCATAGTTAGCTTGGGGCCATCAGTCATACATCGTTCTATAGGAAATACATTGTAAACAGTTCACAGCAGCGCTTCTGCCCCTGATGAGTCACGCCCTTAGTGACGAAACGCGTTGGGCGGAGCCTGGATACGCACGCTTTCACCATTCCAACACGGAAGACGGAACTACCAGCGATGAGACGGGGAAACCTGGAGGGCGCCCATGCCGGGTGAGCTGGTTATGTGAGATGCGATTTTACTGTTAATTCTTTGGTACGCTTATTTTATTAGGGGCCAGACCCATATTAAAGAAAGATTTTATGCTATGCAAGGCAAATCTTTTATGCTTTATTTTAGTGGCTTGCTGCAGTGTTTATCTACGTGGCTGTTATCAAGCAGTTATTTGGTGAGCAGGGGATTGAGGGGGGAAGCGTGGCCCCCGTTCTTGCATGCGGTGGTTGTTATCCCAAACACAGTGTGTGTGTTATATGCACAGGGTGTACAAGTGTTTTGGAGTTTACCCGCTATGTGCCTACCTCTCTTTTGATACAGGTTTCCTAACACTGCATAAGAACTCCATTCCAGAAGCGCTGCTGTGAACTGTTTACAATTTTGTGAGGAGGACTGCTTAGGTTCACTCTGTGTGGCAGTCAGCTGCATATTGGAAAGACATTTTAAGAGGTGGCGAGCGCTGTGTCGTTTTTAATTATAGGAAACTAGCTGATTGCCCGGCGTTGCCCGGGAATATATTTGGCTGGTGTCGTCTCCACCCACTTTTTCTAACCCTAACAATTAATCAATGACCAAGTTTGTGAGCTTTGTGGTCTTTGGCATCAATAATTTGTATTGAAATGAAAAAATCTGATGGGTTGTTTGTGGCTCCACCCCCTTTTCTGAATTTGAACCCCAGTCACCCAATGACCAACTGTACCTCTAATGCCGATTTTTGTTCCGGGGTATATGTTGGGGGGCCCCCCAGGTTTATTTTGCCCTGGGGCCCCATTGTTGCTTAAACCGGCCCTAGACATACAGTCACTCAAATGACCAAGTTTATGAGCTTTGGGGTCCTTGGCATCAATAATTTGTATTTTCCAAGAAATGAAACTGTTTGTGGCTCTGTCCCCTTTTCTGAATTTGAACCCCAATGACTAACTGTACCAGGTTTGAGGCTTGTGCCATTAACAGTGCAAGAATGGCAGTAATTTTAATATTCCCCTTGAAAATCAACAGTTGATTTTGATTGGCTTTTTTAGGCTCCATCCACTATTATGAATATTAATCCCAGTCACCCAGTAACCAATTGTGCAAAGTTTGAGAATCCTGCCATTAACAGTGAAGAAGGGCTGCAGTTTACAATTTCCCAGAAAATATGTTTTTGACTCCATCCCTTTTTGTAACCTTGACACACAGTCACTACTCAATGACCAAGTTTGTGAGCTTTTGAATTCCTGGCATCAAAATTGTGTGAATGGAAGCAGTTTATCCAAAAAAAGCAAATCTGATTGGATTTTTGTGGCTCCACCCCTTTAGTGAATTTGAACCACAGTCACTTGATGATTGACTGTAGCAGGTTTGAGGCCTCTGCCATTAACAGTGTAAGAATGACAGCAGTTTCAATATTCCCCTTGAAAATCAATAGGTGAATTTTGATTGGCTCTTGTAGGCTCCACCTACTTTTCTGTATATTAATCCTAGTCCCCCAGTGACCAACTGTGTCAAGTTTGAGAACCCTGCCATTAACAGTGTAAGAATAGCTGCAATTTATATTTTCCCATGTTAAAAGTTGTTTTTGGCTCTGCCCACTAACCTTGACATACAGTCACTCACTGACCAAGTTTATGAGCTTTGTGGTCTTTGGCATCAATAAGTTGCATGTTACCATTGAAATTAAACAAATCTGATTGGCCCACTCCCTTTTCAGAATTTAAACCCAAGTCTCCCAGTGACTGACTGTACCAGATTTGAGGCCTCTGCCATTAAGAGTGTATGAATTGCAGCAATGTAAATATTCCCCTTGAAAATCAAAAGGTGAATTTTGATTGGCTGTTGTAGGCTACACCCACTTTCCTGAATATTAGTCCCAGTCACCCAGTGGCCAACTGTGTCAAGTTTGAGAACCCTGACAATAACAGAATGGCTGAAATCAATTTAAAAAATCTGATTGGCTGTTTGTGGCTGCACCCACTTTAGTGAATTTGGACCCCAGTCACCCAATAACTTACTGTATCAGGTTTGAGACCTCTGCCATTAAAGGATCCTCAGGTGAATAAACAGATAACTCCAGTGTGTGGGGGGGCAAAAGTACATACTGTGACCTCCTCCTGCCCCCTCCGTCTGCCGCTGTTCGTGCACTATTCATGCCGGTGTCCCGGCGACTTGCTTGACCCTTGACCTGGACATATTTCTTCCCTCTTCACTTCTGGCTGGCGCATAGCTTTCGGCTCAGAAGCACACTGTCCTCTCCGTCTAATCTGGGCTGCGTGTGCGCTCCATTACACCAAGCGTCACATGATTAGCACCAAGCAGCCCAGATTAGACTTGGGAACCAGGCCATGTAAAAAATTAAGTTGTTGGCGCCGCAAAATTTTTCTAACCTTGACATACAGTCAGTCTATCAAGTTTATCAGCTTTGGGGTCCTTGGTATCAATACTTTGTATATTCCCATTGAAAAAGAAACAAATATGATTGGCTGTTTGTGGCTCCGCCCCCTTTATGATTTTGAACCCTAATCACCCAGTGACCGACTGTACCAGGTTTGAGGCATCTGCTATTAACAGTATAAGAATGGTAGCAGCTTAAATATTCCCTTTGAAAATCGAAAGGTGAATTTCTATTGGCTGTTGTAGGTTCCACCTACCTTCCAAATTCTTAATCTCATTCACCCAGTGACCAACTGTGCAAAGTTTGAGAACACTGCCATTAATGGTGTAAGAATGCCTACAGTTTATATTTTCCTAGTCAAATTTGTTTTTGGCTCCGCCCACTTTTTGTAACCTGGACACACAGTCACTCAATGACCAAGTTTGTGAGCTTTCAGGTTCCTGGCATCAAAAATGTGTGAATGGAAGCAGTTTATCCACCAAGGAAATCTGATTAGCTGTTTGTGGCCCCGCCCCTTTAGTGAATTTGGATCCCAGTTACCCAAAGACACACTGTAGGAAGTTTGAAGCCTCTGCCATTAACAGTGTAAAAATGACAGCAGTTTAAATATTCCCCTTGAAAATCAATAGGTGAATTTTGATTGGCTTTTTTTAGGCTCCACCCACTTTCTTGAATCTTAATCACATTCACCCAGCGACCAACTGTGGCAAGTTTGAGAACCCTGCGATTAACAGTCTAAGAATGGCTGCAGTTTACATTTTCCCATTGAAAATGAACGGCTGACATTTGATTGGCTGTTTTATACTTCGCCCACTTTTCCTAGATTTGTAACCTCAGTCACCAAGTGACCAACTGTGCCAAGTGTGGGGACTCTGGCTTGACTACTGGCAGAATGGCAGCCTTTTACATTTTTTCCATTGACTTGAATGGGGGAAATCTGATTTGCTGTTTGTAGCTCCGCCCACGTATGCAGGGGGGCCGCGAGACCCCCAGAACATATCATCCCAGGTAGTAAGGGATCTGTATACCAAGTTTCGTTCAAATCGGTCAAGCCGTTTTCGCGTGATCGCGGCACATACACACACACACACACACGCACGCGCACACGCACGCGCACACGCACACGCACACGCACACACGCACACACACACACGCACACACACACACGCACACACACACACACATCCGATTTTATATATATAGATACATTCACACCAGGGGCGTTTCTAGGGTCCTTGGAGATCAGTGGCACCTGTGGGCACCAGGCGGGGAGGTACATGGCAAAAATGGGCGTGGTCATGAGGTGAGTGGGCGTGGCCATGGGTGGGGCCAAATGTACATGAACTTAGCAGCGGTGTAAGCTACGGATAACGGGCCTGCCCATCGAAATATTGGACGGAGCCCCCTGTCCTTTATTTAGATCATTTACAATCAGTATAGGCATAGATCAAAGATGTATACGCACATACAATTTTGATTGGTCAATCACTGACCCCCAATTTTCCCACCCCCGTGCAGTAAGTGGGCCAACAGACAATGAATTTTATGAACAGAGCTAAAATTGGCTAATCAAAATTGTATGTGTGTACCAGGCTTTACAGCTAATACTGTACATACTGAAAGTAGCAGGGATCAGCATACAATACAGCTGGTTTACAATCAATAAAGGCACAGAGTAACACCTTACACTGTACACACTGTAGGTAAATCAGCACACAGTGCAAGCACTAGAGAACAGCGTATACTGTACATACTGTAGGCAGCAGAATTCAGCACACTGCAGCTAGCGTGCCAAAAATATGACGATCACGTTGTGCAGCGTGATTATCGCGCCGCACCAAAAAAATTGGTGGGCCATGGACCAGAATATAGGTGTGGTAACGGGTGGAGAAGAATTTACATGAACCTAGCAATGGTGGGACATCAGATTAGGACAGTGGTGGCGAACCTTTTGGAGGCCGAGTGCCCAAACTGCAACCCAAAAGTCACTTATCTATCGCAAAGTGGCAACAGCAATTTAAACTAAATACTGTACAAACGTTTTAACTCATACATGAACATTATGGAAAATCCAAGTTGAAAATAAACTGTGAAGATAAACAATTTCATCCATCCTACTCCTGAAAAATGTATTCAATTTTTTAGAACCTCCCAGTTTTATTTTCTGTTTTAAAACGCTAAAAAAGTAGGTTTAATGCTATTGTCTCATATGATAAGGATTCAGCTTTTCCCATAGTCTCGCAGTTAGCAATCATGTGACCCCCAACAAGACATATTCAGCAATCATGAGGCCCCCAACAAATCATGAGGCCCCCAACAAGACAAATTCAGCAATCATGAGGCCCCCAACAAATCATGAGGCCCCCAACAAGACAAATTCAGCAATCATGAGACCCCAACAAGACAAATTCAGCAGTCATGAGGCACATAAATAGACAGCATTTCACATAAATAGGCAGAATGTCCCCTTAATATGGTAGCCCCCCAAGTTAGGTAGTGAGTGACAGGGACCCCCAGGTTAGCTAGTGAGTGACAGGCGCCTCCAGTTAGGTAGTGAGTGACAGGGACCCCGATAGTGAGTGACAGGGAGCACCTTTAGGTAGTGAGTGAGTGACAGGGAGCCCCTTTAGGGAGTGAGTGAGTGACAGGGAGGCCCTTTAGGGAGTGAGTGAGTGACAGGGAGCCCCTTTAGGGAGTGAGTGAGTGACAGGGAGGCCCTTTAGGGAGTGAGTGAGTGACAGGGAGCCCCTTTAGGAAGTGAGTGAGTGACAGGGAGCCCCTTTAGGAAGTGAGTGAGTGCCAGGGAGCCCCTTTAGTGAGTGAGTGCGTGCCAGGGAGCCCCTTTAGGGAGTGAGTGAGTGACAGAGAGGCCCTTTAGGGAGTGAGTGCGTGCCAGGGAGCCCCTTTAGGGAGTGAGTGAGTGACAGGGAGCCCCTTTAGGCAGTGAGTGACAGGGAGCCCCTTTAGGCAGTGAGTGAGTGACAGGGAGCCCCTTTAGGCAGTGAGTGAGTGACAGGGAGCCCCTTTAGGGAGTGAGTGAGTGACAGGGAGCACCTTTAGGTAGTGAGTGAGTGACAGGGAGCACCTTTAGGTAGTGAGTGAGTGACAGGGAGCCCCTTTAGGCAGTGAGTGAGTGACAGGGAGCCCCTTTAGGGAGTGAGTGAGTGACAGGGAGGCCCTTTAGGGAGTGAGTGAGTGACAGGGAGCCCCTTTAGGAAGTGAGTGAGTGACAGGGAGCCCCTTTAGGAAGTGAGTGAGTGCCAGGGAGCCCCTTTAGTGAGTGAGTGCGTGCCAGGGAGCCCCTTTAGGGAGTGAGTGAGTGACAGAGAGGCCCTTTAGGGAGTGAGTGCGTGCCAGGGAGCCCCTTTAGGGAGTGAGTGAGTGACAGGGAGCCCCTTTAGGCAGTGAGTGACAGGGAGCCCCTTTAGGCAGTGAGTGAGTGACAGGGAGCCCCTTTAGGCAGTGAGTGAGTGACAGGGAGCCCCTTTAGGGAGTGAGTGCGTGCCAGGGAGCCCCTTTAGGGAGTGAGTGAGTGACAGGGAGCCCCTTTAGGGAGTGAGTGAGTGACAGGGAGCCCCTTTAGGGAGTGAGTGAGTGACAGGGAGCCCCTTTAGGGAGTGAGTGCGTGACAGGGAGCCCCTTTAGGGAGTGAGTGCGTGACAGGGAGCCCCTTTAGGGAGTGAGTGCGTGACAGGGAGCCCCTTTAGGGAGTGAGTGCGTGACAGGGAGCCCCTTTAGGGAGTGAGTGCGTGACAGGGAGCCCCTTTAGGGAGTGAGTGCGTGCCAGGGAGCCCCTTTAGGGAGTGAGTGAGTGACAGGGAGCCCCTTTAGGGAGTGAGTGAGTGACAGGGAGCCCCTTTAGGGAGTGAGTGAGTGACAGGGAGCCCCTTTAGGGAGTGAGTGAGTGACAGGGAGCCCCTTTAGGGAGTGAGTGAATGACAGGGAGCCCCTTTAGGGAGTGAGTGAGTGCCAGGGAGCCCCTTTAGGGAGTGAGTGAGTGACAGGGACCCCCTTAAGGGAGTGAGTGAGTGACAGGGAGCCCCTTTAGGGAGTGAGTGAGTGCCAGGGAGCCCCTTTAGGGAGTGAGTGAGTGCCAGGGAGCCCCTTTAGGGAGTGAGTGAGTGACAGGGAGCCCCTTTAGTGAGTGAGTGAGTGACAGGGAGCCCCTTTAGTGAGTGAGTGAGTGACAGGGAGGCCCCCCCCTCTAGCCGCCGCCGCCGCTCCCCCCCTACCTCTCAGCAGACCTCAGGATCAGCGGCGACCCGACCAGATGCACGAGCGGGCGCTGGACGCACCCGCTCGATATGCGGAAGTGATGTCACTTCCGCATATCAGTGCGGGCGCTGGGTCCTAGCGCCCGCACGATTGGTCGCCGGCTCGCCGCCTGATCCTGAGGTCTGAGACTGTCAGTGACACGGCGGCTGGAGGGAGCCGCTGAGTCTTGACAGAGGGGGCGGCCGGGCGGAGATCCGTGGCACCCCAGGACAGATTGGGGGCACGTGCCCCCCTAAAACAGGGCTAGCGACGCCCCTGATTCACACAGCCTTTTCTATTCACACAGTCTTGTCCAACATATATATCTATTTTCATTCCACAACAGCCATGGCTGGATTTGGGCAAAGGCCACCAGGTCTAGAGTGGCTCGGCAATCCGGATTCCCAGATCAGACCGATTTGCTGCACTGCCACTTTTCCTTCAATTCTGATGCACAGTGCACACAGAATCATTCAGTCCCGAGGGTAATGGCCGCTTCATTGCAGCCAGCCCGCTGTTACCCGCTTTCTCCAATCCCCCACCAGCTGCCTCTCAGCGAGGTAAGGAGGTTCCAGGAAGGCACGTTACAGTGGTGAGAGATCTCACAGCAGCGCTAGGCACAGAGCGAGATCTCTCGCAGGCAGCAAGCTGTGACTGCTGCCTGCCGGAGCTGTGAAAGAGCCAGCTGGAGATAGCAGTGGTCATGTAGTTCACTCCTATGGGATGAAGTGTAGTGGTAAGCAGCTTCATCCAGCACGAGCACAGCTGACTCCCCACTCCAGCCAGGCCAGAACCCAGTACACAGTGATGTGATGCTACTTGCCTGCCTTCCACCGACCCCAGCCAGCACCTTGATGCACTCTCTCACCCACCCCAGCATCCAGCATCTACATGTTCCCACCCACCTCATCCAGCACTTAATTGCTCCCTCTCTCCCACCCACCCAGCCAGCACCTTCATGTTCTCGCCCCTGGCTATCCCCCCCTTATGGCGGGCCTGGTCCAGCACCCAGCATTTAGATGCAACAACCCCAGCCAGCACTAACACCTAGATGCTTAAACCCCCACCCACTCCAGCCAGCACCTTAAACCCCTCTCTCCCACCCGCCCCAGCCAGTACCCAGCATCTAGATGCAAAGCCCACCTACCCCAACCAGCACCTTGATGCTTTCTCTCTCACCCAACCCAGCCAGCACCCTGATGCTGCCGATCCTCCCACCCGCCCCAGTCAGCACCCTGATGCTACCTCCCAAAACCAGCACCCATATGCTACCTTTAATTAAATAGATCATGAGGGGGTCTGTGTGGCTGATATTGTGGCGAAACCCCTTTTGCAGTGTGATTACTGTGCATAGAACACTCAGTAACGAACATTCAGTACAGATCAACTGGTAGAACTAACAATGTCACCACCAGTGATACATTTCAGAATGTAATCCAGGGAGAGGTAAGACTTTACAATGGGCCAACACTGACTAAATAATCCATCAATAAAAATTTGTAAAAAAAAAAAAAACACTTGAAGGCCTGGTGCACACCAAAAACCGCTAGCAGATCCGCGAAACGCTAGCGGCTTTTGAAGTGTCTTTTCTTATTATTATGAAGCGTTTTGCTAGCGTTTTGCGGTTTTGTGTAGCGTTTTTTTTGTGTAGCAGATTACAGATATTGTTACAGTAAAGCTGTTCCTGAACAGCTACTGTAACAAAAACTCCTTGAAAACCGCTCTGATCTGGCGTTTTATCAAGCGTTTTGCGGTTTTCCTATACTTAACATTGGAGGCAGAAACGCCTCCGAAATCCAAAAAATACTGCAGCCCGGGAGTATGCGTTTCAGCTAAAACTGACCCGCTCGGGTGTGCACCAGCCCATTGAAATACATTACCCAAGCGTTTCCTCAGCCGCAAGCGTTCCTAAAAACTCGACCGAACCGCTCTGGTGTGCACTAGGCCATATTCATTATGTTATTTTCCCTACAGGTCCTCTTTAAATTAGAAGCAAGAACAGTGTTTAGACACATACCAGACTGCAGTAAAAGTATGGTATATAGTTATAGGTGTTTTGCTTTATTTTTGTCAGAATTATATGTGTCGCAGGTGGCTGTGATATTATGCTAATATAACTACATTTCATTTATGTTTGCAAAGTGGCTTTCTCTCTATATTTTTTCACTTTTTTCCACACAGAAAAATGGACATTTAATCTCTTGTACGTATTCTTCTGCTGAAAGTCGGAGAATGCGCCGCTTCACACCTCCTCTCACAGCTATTAATACCGATGTGATTAAGAGTTTCTGATAGAGAAAAAGCAAACCAAAGGGTCACTTAAACAGCTGCAGCAAAGCGTTTCACTCATCTGATCTTATCCAGAGTATTGTGGCCATACAGAAAGGATGAAAAGGTTCTGTTCCGCAGTCACAAATGCCATTATTTCTCGGGACTATTTCTGGAGCAGAAATATTTGCCATTCCTGTAATATATACAGATGTCACAGCCGGCACATAACTGTGCTTCAGAAATGGATATTAGTACAAAAAGGCGATATATAATGGGAGGAATGTGCTACAAGCACAGTAAGTGTTCACTTGTCCTTCGACAAAAAAGGTCTAACGTTTACAGATTTGTGTGGCTGAATTCTTTATTTTTCCATATAAAAGTAGACAGGGACGGGTTCATCTGAGGTTCATGGCAGAGATCATTTATATCCCCCAGACCCATTGCCTGACCCCACACCAATAAACCTATGGTCTGTGTAAGAGGAGATCGTATATACTCCAGCCAACACAGTGTATTCTTGATATAACATATGAAGTGCACACACCAGGTGTGTTGCTAGGATCCTAAGAGATCTGGGGCACTTTTGGGCGCGCAGCCAAAAATGGGTGTGGTCATGCACTGAATGTGGGTGTGGTCATGGGTGGAGCAAAATTTAC
This sequence comes from Hyperolius riggenbachi, assembly GCF_040937935.1. NCBI lineage: Eukaryota > Metazoa > Chordata > Amphibia > Anura > Hyperoliidae > Hyperolius > Hyperolius riggenbachi. The sequence continues at coordinate 65,929,315 of NC_090646.1, forward strand.
ATGAACTGAACAGCGGTCTAAGTAGGCTTGCCCAGAAAAATGTTGGATGAAGCTACGGTGACCATGTGCCCCGCCTTCGTGGGGCGCTGTCCCAGGCTGCATGAGGTCCCGGGAAACGTCCCGCTTTCAGCAGCGGGACAGCCCGGCCTCGGGACTCTGGTCACCGTACATGAACTAGCCGCAGCGTCTCATAGACGCTGTGCTAGTTCATTCCCCGCAGCCCCGCTCCAGCAGCCTGCATTGTCCTCCGGCAGGCACAGGCAGAGCAGGGCTACGGCAAGATGGCGTCCGGAGGCGGAGCCCTGTACTGGAGACAATTTGTGTCTCCAGTACAGGGCTCCGCCTCCGGACGCCATCTTGCCGTAGCCCTGCTCTGCCTGAGTGCCTGTGAGCCCGGGGAGCTGCACACACACCAGAAGCCGGCTGCGTGAGAGGACTTCTGTCAGGTGAGTACATGCTTTTTTTTCCAGGTGAAATGTGCCCCCATTGCGTTTTTGTGCTGACATGTTTGCCCCCATTGCATTTTTGTGCTGACATGTTTGCCCCATTGCGTTTTTGTGCTGACATGTTTGCCCCCATTGCGTTTAATTTGTGCTGAAATGTTTGCCCCCATTGCGTTTTTGTGCTGACATGTTTGCCCCCATTGCGTTTAATTTGTGCTGACATGTTTGCCCCCATTGCGTTTAATTTGTGCTGACATGTTTGCCCCCATTACGTTTATCTTGTGCTGACATGTTTGCCCCCATTGTGTTTAACTTGTGCTGACATGTTTGCCCCCATTGCGTTTTTTGTGCTGACATGTTTGCCAGCAGTGCGTTTATTTTGTGCTGACATGTTGCCCGCAATGCGTTTATTTTGTGCTGAAATGCTGCCCGTAATGCGTTTATTTTGTACTGACATGTTTGGCCGCAATGCGTTTATTTTGTGCTGACATGTTGCCCACAATGCGTTTATTTTGTACTGATATGTTTGCCCGCAATGTGTTTATTTTGTGCTGACATGTTGCCCGCAATGCGTTTATTTTGTACTGACATGTTTTCCCCTATTGCGTTTATTTTGTGCTGGTATGTTGCCCGCAATGCGTTTATTTTGTGCTGAATTAAATGTTGCCCACAATGCATTTATTTTGTACAGACATGTTTCCCCCATTGCATTTATTTTGTGCTGGTATGTTGCCCGCAATGCGTTTATTTTGTGCTGACAAGTTGCCCGCAATGCGTTTATTTTGTACTGACATGTTGCCCCCATTGCGTTTATTTTGTGCTGAAATGTTGCCCGCAATGCGTTTATTTTGTGCTGACATGTTGCCCATTGCGTTTATTTTGTGGTGTCTGGGGTAACTGTTACTGCATTTATTATTTAATGGTCATAGTTGGCTATGTTTGCTGCTTTGGGGTTACGGTATACTATTAAATAGCATCACACAGTTTCTGCACACCCGTGATGTGAATCCTCGTTTGACCACATCATGGCGTAAACACTGCTTTCTTATGCCTCGCTGTTACATCATTACGTTAGCTCCGCCCATAGAATGTCATGGCCATGCCCATTTCCCGGCGCGGCACCGCAGGCACCACATTTGTTGGCATGGCAGCCCCCCATTTTTCGCCTCCCCCCATTTCCCCCCGCCGCCCTGTCACTGTAATGAAGCCCCTCTCTCCATTAATACAATAAAATGTATGCTGGGTGCTGTATGGCACCATGCTGGGTGCTGTGGTGCCTCTATGGGGCATTCTGGATATTGTATTGACATGCTGGAAGCTGTGGAACCTCCACAGGGAGCTTGCATCGTTGTCAGTGGCGTAGGGCCCGCGGTCGCAATGGTCGATGGTGTGACCGGGCCCGTGAGCTGGGGGTGGGGGGGCATGTGTGCCAGGACTGCCAGCGGCTTTATCTATGCATGTGTCCCACTCCCGCTAAACATACCGGCATTGCGTCGTGTCACGCTGTGCTCATCGGATGGCACCACCTCTGTCAGGAACTCAGCACTGCCCCCTCCAGTTAGCCGTGCAGCCAGCCAGTAACAATCTTTGGCAGGCCGGGACCTGTCTCCTCCTCTCCTCTTCCTCAAGCAAAGAACTCAGAGTGAGCAGCCACAGATTCTGTGTGTGCGCAGTGAGTGAGTGACTCTTCCTCTTCCATTCCTTTACCGGTTCCCAAAGGTCAGTCCTGTGACCTATGTTCTTTTGTATTTGCTTCTCTACCTTTTAGAAACACATATCCACTTACAAGACAAGACAAGACAGATAACATTTATATCGCGCTTTTCTCCTGGCGGACTAACAGCGCCAGAGCTGCAGCCACTAGGGGGCGCTCTATAGGCAGTAGCAGTGTTAGGGAGACTTGCCTAAGGTCTCCTACTGAATAGGTGCTGGATTACTGAACAGGCATAGCCGAGATTCGAACCCTAGTCGCCTATGTCAGAGGCAGAGCCCTCAGCCACCCACTTACAGCCTACAATTCCATCTGTATTCAGATGACCATACAATACACCTGTCCACCACTGACGTCCGTAGCTGTGTCTTGTACAGTTTCATACTACTGTACATGCTGATACCAACATAGCATTGTGGTTGGCTGACAAGTATCTGAAAGACAGTTTGGATAAATTATAATTGAGCTATATCAACCTCCCCCCTATACACACACTCACCTTCAAACATACTTCTGACATCTTTATGACAGAGGAGCTCACAATCTAATCTTACCATAGTCTGATGTACTACCATATTATTATTAAGTATTTATATAGCACTGACATATTCTGCAGCACTTTACAGAGTACATAGACATGTCACTGACGACTGTCCCCAGAGGAGCTCACAACCTAATCCTACCGTAGTTATAGTCTAATGTCCTACCATATTAGTATTATGTTTTTATATAGCACTAGCATGTTCTGCAGCACTTAGTACATAGTTATGTCACTGGCTGTGAATTAATGGGAATTATTGCTCTGTATAACTTTAAGGATTGTGTTTGCTTGTTGGGGGTGAGCTCGGCAAACTAGGTTTCAAGCAAATTGTGGAATGGGGATGGGGGGCCCAGGTCCAAATTCCGCATCAGGGCCCAGAAGACTCTAGCTACGCCACTGATCATTGTGCAGGGCCAGCGCTACAATGCAGGCAAAGGGGGCAATTGCCCCCAGGCCCCAGAGTCCGTAGGGGCCCCCCAGGCAAGTTGATTTAGTCAGCTGCAGCCTGGTATGCGGCATGTGTTGTGCAGGTGAATTAGGTTAGGCAGCGGCAGGCAGGGAAAGGAGGTAGGGGCTCCCGAGTTCTCTGCCCCCCAAAATGCTGTGTGGTGGGCAGCGCAACAGAAGGGCCCGAGGATACTACTCACCTGTCAGTGTCATCGGGAAGTCCAGAAAGTCTTCTCCACTTCATTCAGTCAAAGCCTTTCCTCTCTGCGGCTCTTCTAGTGGCTCCTCTCAGTACTGCACCGCTGAAGGTGTCAGAGAGGAGATGCTGTGACTGTGTGAAGTGCAGAAGACTTTTTGGAATTCCTGGCGACGCTGACAGGATAATAGTACCCTCAGTCCTTCTGTTGTGATGCCCACCGTACTGCATATGAAGGGGTAGGCAACTTCATCCTGGGGGACACATCTAGCTATCTATATTGGGGGAAGGGGGTTACAATAATCATGTGGGGGGCACATCTGGCTACCTCTACTGGAGGGGGGAGGCTACCTATTTATAGGGGGAACATCTAGCTATCTATACTGGGGGGGGGGGCTACCTAATCCTGGGGGACACTTCTGGTCATCTATACAAGGGGGGAGACAACCTAAGACTGGGGAGCACAGCTGGCCATTCAGTCTGATAGAGATGGAGGGGTCCATCAGTGGTCAGGGAAGAGGGAAGTCAAGGGGCCCCCAAGTTACTTTTGCCCCGGCGCCCCATTGGAGCTAAATCTGGCCCTGTCGTTGTGTGTATCCTCACTGTTCCTCCCCCCTGGATCCCCCTTCCCAGCAGAGTAGCAACAGTGGGAGGAACTACTAGTCTCCTCCATCCACTCTCCAAGTCGGGAGAGATCGTCTGTACCTGGCAATTCTCCCACTAGCATCGAAGAATCAGACACCAGGAGCCCTAATGTCTGATTCCTTCTTGGACACTAAGGGAAGAAGCCCAGAAGAGAGGTCAGAAGAATCTGGAGACCAAGTGGCCAGAGATGGGTATTGCCACCTGCTGCCTGACTCTGCCTGGGGGACATCAGGGGCACCCCAGAATAGATCCAGGGCACGTGCCACTTATCTTTGGGGCTAGCAACGCCCTTGGCACACACTAAGTATATCTACAGGATCCTGCATAGATTTGAATGTGCCCATACTGTACATCAGACAGTGTGTATGGGCAGGCAACAGATCTCTTCTGTTGTTGCCTGCCTGTACACAGCAGACCAATTTCCGATTGATTTCAGCATGAAATCTATCGGGAATTGACCTTGTGATGCCGCATCCGCCACCTCGCTGGCCCCCCAGAACCCCATGCAGTATACTTCAACTGTTTGTGTCCGCCACTGGCTCCCCGCTCTGTCCTCGTACACGTGCCCCACACGTATAAATGGGCACTTGTGTGACATTAGGTGCTGGCTTACTGAATATGAAGACCCGAGATTCAACTCCTGGTCTCCTGTGTCAGAGGCAGAGTCCTTAACCAGTACACTATCCAGCCATCTTTTCCTATCTCATCTATTCCATTAGGTTCCATTTAAAGGAATACTATCGATACCCAAGTGTTCTAAAATGACAGTGTGCAAATAATGTCTAAGTAGCTGTGTAAACCTTTTCCTACTTTTCATGTTAAATATCAGAGGCAAAAGCTGTAATTTATTGAGGGTAGGATTTAGCTTTATTGGGACAAATCAATTGCAGAAGGGGTGTCTGCTTCAATGCACAGCCAGAGTTGCATATCAGACTACAGAAAGCAAAGATCAAACATATCAAACTCTGAAAGCAAAAACAGTATGAAAAGCTGTGACAATTAGTTACGTTTCCTTCAGACAGGTCAGTCAGAAACACAGGACACAGGAGCTGCAGCTCTTCTCTCTGTCACACACAGAGCTACGCAGAGTTAACTGATCAAGTGTGGGGGGAATTTCCCCTCTCCTCATGGCTCAGTCAGCCGTCAGTTTTGGCGTCAGTAAACTTTGAAAGTATTTTGATAACAGTAAACAAAGAAGTTGCTACTAAAATGTATACACCAGTACTTAGCAGCACTTCCCAAACAATTCCTGTGTCAATTGAAAAAAATATGTGAATCAATAGTATTCCATTTAAGCAAAAAAGACACACCAGCAAGTTTGACTGTGGACTAGGGATGGTCGGAAATGCCAATTTCTGATTCTGTGGAAATTCTGATTTTCTGCCAATGCTGATTACCGATTTGGCGGATTTCCTTTTTTTGATCTCCAAGGAGTCTTTTTTTGTCATTTGTTTGCATTCTTTGATTAGCCAAATACTAGTATTGGACCAATCAGAGAATGCAGAGATTACTGCAGTAATCACAATACCCAACATATATTAGGCCAATCACAAGACTGGGGAATACTCTGCAGTGTCTAAGTCTTGCAATTGGTCTAAAACAGGAGTGTCAAACTCAAATACAAAGTGGGCCGAAATTGAACACTGGGACCTAGTCGCGGGCCAACCTCAATGTCTACTGGCCACCCATACAAAGTTCCCTGGTGTCTATCGGCTCTCCTCCAACCCCTGTACAGCTCCCCAGTGTCTAGTGGTCCTCCTCCCTCCCCTATACAGTTTCCTGGTGTCTAGAGGCCCCACCCCATACACTCCCCTCGTGTTTAGTGTTTTCCCTACCTTACCCAAATGGCTTCCCTGATGTTCTACCGCTTCACCTCCAATATAATACAATACAATACAATACAATAACATTTCTATAGCGCTTTTCTCCCATAGGACTCAAAGCGCTTAGGCTCTCTCAGATTCAGTAATTAGTAGGATGAAGTATTCACACAACAAAAGTTATATTTCTGCAAATGCCAAACTGAACAGGTGGGTTTTCAGTCTGGATTTAAACACGTCCATATATAGCTTTCCTGGTGGTCTAGAGTGGCCCAAACATAATGCAAAGTTAAGAAACCACTTGGGGGCCAAATGTAATGGCTCTGAGGGCCGGATTTGCCCCGCAGGCCAGAGTTTGACATGTATGGTCTAAAATTACAGCGGTAATCCAATTTTTTGGGAAAAAATCTGCATTCTCTGATTGGTCCAATGCTTCCGAGTTCTGTTATTGGGCTTAAATTATGGTTGCGCTAATGCGGTATTTCTGTAGAAATTCAATTTACGATGTCGTTTTACAAATCGGAAATGCGTAAATTTCAATTGCGCAGAATCCAAATGAGCATCCCTGTTGTGGACTGAAAGAGAGTTTACAATATTTTCTCCTTCCATGCTAATCACCAGCAGCGGCGAATAAAGCAAGCGGCCTGATTGATCGCCAGAAGCAGAATTTCCTCGTCTTCGCGGGAGTACAGTACACAAGAAATTCCGCTGATTTCCTACAGCCTATGAAAAAGTCTGCTATCTGCGGAGAAATAGCGAGGAGAATATCACTACTGACTGCGCTTTAACAGCATAACGACCGCATTTTTCAACTCTCACAGGAAATTATATTTTTTGGGGGCAAATGTAATAAAAACAGCAGAGGGATGTTCTGTTTGAGGATATAAAAAGCTCAGGGTTCAATCAAGTCTCGCAGCAGGTGAAATGTTGCTGATGAAGGATTAGACGAGGTTTACAGCACTCTGGAAACAAAACGAGGCTGATACAATAGAAAAGCCCAATATTACAGAATAATCTTCTGACTTAAAGCAGACCTGTCGCTAAAAATAACACTTTCCATAACTCACGAAGGGCACATGTCAGGATTACACATCCACATTTTTATTATTATTAAAAATGTTGGTGGGCTGGTTTTCTGTGACGATCATGTTATCCTCGCTGTCGTGCTGCTGACCTACCTAACCTCTTGCCTTGATATAATTAGCTCCTAGCAATAATCAAAAAATTATAAAAAAAAAATAAATAAAAAATGCAACAATGGTTTTTAAACTCAGAAAATTGACAGTTTTAAAAACATTAGTCCTTTGCATTTTTAACCACTTCACCCCAAAGTGGTGTTCACTCTAACGGACAAGAGTGATTTTCACCTAGCTTAATCATTACTAATCACAATGAAATGATCTATATCTTGTTTTTTTTCACCACCAATTGGGCTTTTTGGGGTTGATCACCGGCGTAACAATAGGGGATGCGACCCCGGCCCCCACGGGGGGGCCGGGGCTCCCCTAGGGCCCGCTCAGGGACTTTTTGAGGGCATGAGGGTTCGCAACATAAGAGGAGAGCATGGCCGCAGATCATTGGGGAGGGGGGACATTCCCCCCTTCCCTCACCTCGGGCTCTCCTCTCAGCGCTCCCCCTCCTGCAATAATTAGCAGCAGCAGGCGGGCGGCAGTAGACTGAATACATACCTCCTTAGCGCCGGAGGTCTCCCATCAGTAAGTGCATCAGTAAGTGCTTCATGTGACTTCCTGTGTAAACAGGAAGTAACATGAAGCTCTTAGAGATCGGAGACCTCCGGCGCTAAGGAGGTATGTATTCAGTCTACCGCCGCCCTCCCGCTGCCGCTAATTATTGCAGAAGGGGGAGCGCTGAGAGGAGAGCCCAAGGTGAGGGAGGGGGAATGTCCCCACTCCCCACCGATCTGCGGCCACGCTCTCCTCTTATGTTGCTACCCCTCCTGCCCCCCAAAAGTCCCTGGGGGGGCCCAGATTTTTTTTGCAGGGGGGGGGGGGCGGGGATTTCTAGTTACGCCCCTGGGGTTGATATTTGTTTTCAGTAATTACTTTATTTTCTATGCATTTTAAAGGGAAAAACAAGGAAAAAATGAAAAAAAAAAACACTATTTCTCCAATTTCACCCCCTATAGTTTTGATATAAACACTGCTACTGCGCATAAAAGTAACACATTTTATCTGCCTATTTGTCCTGGTTATCACAACATTTTAATTATGTCCCTAGTACAAAGTATGGTGACAATATATTATTTGGAAATAAAGGCGCACGCGCACAGCGGCAGCAGCGCTGTTTGACTTATAAAAACGTCCTGGAGCCGTTAAGAGGCTCTAGCAGGACGTTTTTATAAGTCAGCTTGTCATTAAGTGGTTAAAATCCATTTTCTCAAAAACTACAAGTCCACTTTGAACTTTGGCATGAAATTGTGCAAAAATTACATGAAATGACGGTTCCTGATTATGTTTCTAAATAAAGTTAATTACGATTTTTCCTAAAATTTCGCTTTATGATTTTGCCTTGTAACTGTGAAGGACGATGCAAACTATACAAATATGCAAAATATACAAATATGCAAAATTACAAAAAAAAAATTATGATACAAAATTACACATTTGTGCTCAACACTAGTGCTGTGTGCGAACATAAATTTAACCATAGGTTTGTGAATCAGGCCCTGTCTTTGTTAAAACAAAAAATTCTCAACTTCATAAGTACAGCCATTAATGGCAAAAGCATGTCTCCCTGGTGTACTACTTGTGGTATGAAATAGTTGCAATAATGAACCGGCTTTCGTAGAAGTAAAAGAAACACTGAGTTCCTGGCAATACATTTTAATGTGCCCCTCTCTTACTTCTGGTTACCCATGGGACCATGCCGAATGCCCAGGGCCGGCGCTACCATTAAGGCAAAGGAGGCAGCTGCCCCAGGGCCCCAGAGCTTGTAGGGGCCCCCAGTGGCTACAAGAGGAAAAAAAAATTTCAAAATCGGCCTTATAGTTTTTGAGAAAATCGATTTTAAAGTTTCAAAGGAAAAAAAAACACATTTAAAAACCTGCCTACTTTAATGGTTAATAGCAAATCCACCTTAAATGCTAGAAACCCTAAATTTGCAGGGTATGTTAAGGAGATCATTAGGAATAAGAGGAATTTTTTTTTCAAAAAGACCTTATAGTTTTTGAGAAAATCGATTTTAAAGTTTCGAAGGAAAAAAAGTATACTTTTAAATGCGGTAAATGTCACTTTTAGTAGCAAACCTAACGGTAGTGTAATTTTACATGCATCAAATGAAAGCGCAATAAATTTCCTGATGGGGTTTCCAGGGGGTCTATACGCAGCCGCAGCGCTTTGGCCAGGGATCGCTATACAGCCGCAATATGGCTGTATGAAGATCCCTGGCATGTTTTCCTATTTTCCCAATTTTTTTTTTTTTTATGTTTAGAGTGTGGGAATTTAAAAAAAAAATTGTGTGGTCCCCCCTCCTGAAACTTTTTAACCCCTTGTCCCCCATGCAGGCTGGAATAGCCAGAATGTGGAGCTCCGACCGATTGGGACTTCACACTGTCGGGCGTTTTGTCAATGTTTGTATAACTTGTTTAAAAATAAATATAAAATCAAAAATGTAAATGTAATGCTCCTGGGAAAATAGGAGGAGCTAAAATACAAACATACGCCTAACTGTGTGAGCTTGTTTTCCGAGGTTTTACAGTACTGGTTTAAACATGCAAATAAATGTGGACCAATTTATAAAAATATCAATTTAATATTGAATAAATATTACAATATCAAAACAATATAATATTGCACTTTTGATATAAAACAAAACTCATAAGGTCATTCTTATAATAAGCAATGAGCTGGATAATAATTTCAGTAAAACATCAAAATGTTATTATACTTATTCACCAATACAAAAGGCTTAAACCAATTAGCAGTCAACTCAAATACAGTGCAGAGTTATGACTCATCAAATATGGCCGTCGGCCCTGTTACTCAATTTACCACAGGGTCTCTGGAGACAAAATGGATGAATTGAACGACAACAAAATGGCTGTTATCAAAATCAAAATGGCTGCTATCAAAAACAAAATGGTGGCTATCAAAAACAAAATGGTGGCTATCAAAAATCAAAATTGCGCAGTCCAAAATCAAAAATGCGCTATCCAAAATAAACTGGCTGATGTCAGCTATACCATTCAATATAACAAATTTAGGATGACTCAGTGGATCTGACGACTGGGCGTTGCCCCACAATCGCTATGCAATCAACTATAAATGACAGGAATTTTCCCACTGTCTATACTTTAACCTCCGCTGGCCTGTGATACTACACAGAGCAAGCGGGTAAAATACATATAATTTTGGAATAAGATATCTATTGAGTCGTCCTAAATTTGGCTAGGTGTGGCTTGCACATGCTGCGGCAAAGTATCAAAATATCTAGAGGAGGTAGCTTAAAGTATCTAGCGCTTTTATCCCAAAACAAGTTATGGCATTCACAGTCAGCGATTCTCGAACTATTGGTGGTGTTAAACGACAGAAAAATATACCCACTGAATGGGTTTTATCAAATATATGGAATGAGTAATTCCTGTGCACTGGAAGAACGCACTCCCTTTGGCTATAAATGACTATAAACTTAAGAAAGACAATCGTCAATAAATCAAAAGTTCAGATATTCGTGCTGTGATAAGCCATATGACTAAAAAGAAAAATCAGAACTGGGTTCAAGTATAGTCACCAAGATGGCCTCTGGGCGTGTTCCTTTTAGGCGTGGCTGTGTTCAGATGGCATGAATCCTCTATGTCCTGGTCTGCTCAGATCTCCTGATGGTCTGATCCTTTTTCTCATTGAATGACCCCTCTCATCTTATTCCCCTCACTACCTATGGTCCTGCCCAGGAGATTAAATCTTCTAGCCTATCACTGGGCAGTGGGAGTGACCAATGGGAGCTTTCTGTGACTAATCTTTAACCCAAGTGTAATACTGGCTTTCACCCTTTGTAGGTGCTGTTGGCTAACTAATCACAGACTTACTGGGATATTTGGCAAACTAAAAACAAAAATCATGTTTTATTATAACCCAACAGTGAATAAATCAATGTTATAATTCCTCTATGGATAGCTGACTTTGCTGGAATCACTGGTTATTATTTATTATACAGTGACCTTTTCTACCATATTTAAGATAGATTGGATTTGATCCAAAAATCATTGGCATGCTTAAAACCACCATGGATCTCTCATTATAACACATTGTGCTTGTTAGCAGGGTTTTATATCTCTAACATTATTGTTTAACATACAACACTGGTAAACATATAGCATCTCTATATCATCCTGGATATATTCATTCAAATAATCTTTATATTAATACATATACAATGCCATAACCTTTTTTTTTTTTATATTCATTCTTAATTGTTATGCAATGATGCATACATGTGCTGTCTGTTTTCTTAACCTAGATGGGGAATTGTAATATAACTTTATGCTTTTTAATATAAACTATTGCTGACAGCACAGTCAATATATTTCCCCAGCTTTGTTTTTGTGTCTGAACCTTGGAAACACATACATTGTGCAAGGAAAACAACCCCCATCCAAGGCTTCTATGCATTAAATACAGCCAGGTCTGAGCCATTGTTTACAAAAACTGGTTCATTTACCAACAAAAGCTAGTTAAGGCCTGGTCTGTCTCTTTCATTGTCCTAAGACTCTTCTTGTTTGGCAATTGTTTTGTCAAACAAGGTACTTGTCTGCTTCCATTGTTCAAGTAAGGTGAATGAGATTACCTATTGCAAATAGCACTCAGCTGACTGCCTGTTATTCCCAACTAATCTTTCTAGAGGGACACATACTGTGCAATTCAGTATTACTTGGCAATATTATATCGCCATATGAAAATATGCTCTGCCTTTCTCAATGATCAATGTATATATATTAACCTACAATCACCATACATTAAAAAGTCTTTGTCTTCTGTAACCTAAGGGAAGGAAATTATTAGGTTTATTTGTATTCGCTCATATGCAGTTCAGTTTATCGGAAAAACGATATTCCGCCATATGGAAATCTCGACACATCCCCCTTTTCTTTTGGAATGTTCCAGGGTGTGACCATTTCAAAAGAACAACAAGGATTATTAAACGTTTTTTCGTTTGCTTCATTCCCGTGGGAACGCGTTGTGAATAAACTTTATGTTTTGTATTGGTAATCCAAGTATGAAAGGGAAAAATGGACTTTAAAACATTGTCTTCATCACATTGAAGTTCATGTTTCACGCTTCAAGGAAAATAAACTTGGCAAATGATACTCCGGCTGTAAACAAACAGGTTTCCTCTTGTTGCAAAGGTGGCAAACAGCGACTGTAAAAGCGATGAACTGCTTTGGTCTTTGGCTTAAACAAAAAGATTTTCCGGATCTGTTTCAAGATTTGAATAACTCACTCCTGTGAGTATCTGGTGTGCAACAGGTATCAGGCTTGCATCTCCATCAAATGGACCTCGGATACATCAGCTCGTCATTCAACGACACATCGCGGGTTTAGGCTCATCTGGACCCTCTAGGATAGGAAAATCTATCTGGTCGTGATGAACTCCGCTGTATCCGGTAACCTCACGGATGCTGGACCTGGCACCACACTTGGCTCGGCACTTTTCCCCAAGATTAGGACTGCGTGAAGGATGGCAATCGTCAGGTGGGGCATCTTTGCGCCGGATTGGAATCTTTGTGTCAAGATGGATCCTAGTAGAGATTAACACATCATTAGGTATACCTGTCAGGAGAAAAATAATTTGTTAGGACACATTTCAAGATTGCTCAATTCTCCGCAATTGTGAACTAGGGTGACATATACGCAGTTGATTAATATGTACCCATCTTTCAACAAAGTCATCCCCCTTAGGGATCTTAACCTTATACACCACAGGAGACAACCTATCAGTGATTGGATATGGGCCCTTCCATGAAGGGAGGAACTTCTTTTCCTTTACCTGGTCTCTGGCAAAATTATACAGATAAACCTTATCGTCAACCTGATACTCCTTTTGTGTGGTTTTGAGGTCATAGTACGTTTTCGTACTGACTGCGGCTTTTTCGATGTTTCTTTGAGCAAATGCAAAGGCATGCTGGAGGTGCTTTCGTAAGTTCTCCACGTATTGATGTGCAGTAGTTGCATTCATCAAGTTGTGATCTGAGGTTTTGTAAAGCAAATGCTGGGGTAACACCATCTTTCTACCAGTGAGCATCTCAAATGGGGAAAGTTTGGTTGCTGCGCTTGGAGTAGCTCTAATAGCCATAAGAACTAGTGGCAGCTTAACGTCCCAGTCTTTACCTGATTCGCTAACAAATTTTTTCAGGATATTTACAATGGATTGATTGTAACGCTCCACTCCACCACTAGAGGCTGGTCGGTAAGCTATGTGTAGCTTCCGTTTTACCCCTAGGATTTCCCACATTTTGGTCATTACTTCACTGGTGAAGTGACTTCCGCGATCGGATTCGATGCGCTGTGGAAGACCAAATCGGGAAAATATGTGGTTAATGAGCAGTGATGCGCACACACTGGAACTGCATGTTTTACTTGGTAGACATTCTACCCATTTAGTGAACAGGCATGTTACGGTTAACATATACCGGTTTCCTTTTGAGGACGTTGTTACTGGACCAATAAAATCGATCTGGATGTCTGACCATGGCATAGCTATGCCTCTTTTCATCAGCGGTGCCCTGTGAGTGGGACCTTGTGGCTGGAATTGAGGGCATACCAAGCACCCTTGACAATATGTCCTGACATCCTGTAACATGTGTGGCCAGTAAGCGTAGTCTCTTAATAACTCATACGTTATTTTCTCTCCTCGATGACCAGCTGTCGGGGCATCATGAGCATGTTGCAACATCAAACCCCGATATGCTGCGGGTACTACCCACTGCGTAATACCATTTTTCGAGGTTCGTATCAGCAATCCATCCTGTAATGAAAATTGTGACACACCTTTCATCAGAATACGTAATTCTTCATTGTCACTGCAGTCTTCCACGGTGATGGGATAATCCTGTGGACTTTCAATATGTTTATAAAACAAACCAATTATGGGATCCCCCTTTTGGCTTGCAATGAGATCCTCATTAGGAGAATCTTGACTCCACATTGCTACACTGGGTTGAGACTCCTTTTGGGCCTGCCCCCTAGTGGTGACATTTACTTTGATAGTTCCCATGAGGTCATTGATATCGAAGATTTCACCATCAATGGCTGCTTTCTTAGCGAGGGAATCTGCTAGATCGTTCCCATCTTTATCAGCGCCAGGGTGTTTCGAATGACCCCTTACCTTTTTCCAATAAATGGTAAGGTCGTGGGTATTAACCAGTTCATCAATTTTACAAAACAATTTACCATGTTTGACTGGCTTTTTGTTACTCCTTGTCATGCTAGTCCTTTTCCAACTGGGAAAATATTCCACAAAACTGTTCCGAACATACTCAGAATCTGTTATCAAAACAAATTCCTTAAGGTCATGTTCGATAGCCATTTGTATAGCTTTATACACGGCAGCGAGTTCTGCGACCTGGCTACTTTTGGGACCAATTTTGTATCCCGCAGATATCTCTGGAAATATGTTATTCCATACGATACCGATACCTGCAACCAGCATCTTTTCATCTCCTTCTGTGTGAAAAGAACAGCCGTCAACATATGCACATGGTAGTGATTTGCAGTACTCCTCTTCATAGGATTTATATGGAGATAGAGATTGCTCTTCCAGAAAATCGTTTTCTGGTGGCTCATCTTTATGTTCCACATGAGAGCAATCATGGAGTTCAGCTAATCCTTGAGCAACTGGATTTTTAGTATCCTGTTTATATTTGATTTCCAGTGGCCATCCCATTAGGGACATTGTCCATGCCGTTATCCTACTGTTTGACAGGTTACCTTCTTTTATTTGGTTACTTTGCAAATATTGTAGTGATTGGTGTGCAGTTTCTACAATGATCTTTTCCCCTTAAATAAAACTTCTGAAATATTGCAAAGCCCACACAGTTGCTAATAATGCCTTCTCACAATTATTAAATTTGATTTCAACTGGTGATAGTGATTTACTGGCATAAGCAATTATTTTATTCAGTCTTTCTTGCTTTTGGAAAAGAACTGCACTTACACTCTTGTCGGTAAAACCTGTTTCAACATAGAAGGGTTTACCACCTTCTGGATAAGCAAGGCATGGGGCCTGTATGAGTTTTGTTTTAAGCTCAGATACAGCTTGTTCATGGCACTCATTCCATTCCCATTGTACTCCTTTCTTTAGCAGCTGCAATAGCGGCTTTGTAATCTCAGCATAGTTATCTATGAACTTGCGAGAATAATTCATCATCCCCAGGAATGATCTCAGTTCCTTGAGATTTGTAGGGGACCTCGTATTTTTGATTGCTTCCACTTTCTTTTTCTGTGGATTAATTCCTTCTGCAGTAATTTCATGTCCTAGGAAATTTACTTTAGATCGGCACCATTGAGCTTTCTGTAGGGAAAGTTTAACACCTGCTTCTCTTAGTTGATTCAATACATATCTCAACTCTGAAATATGTTCCTCAAAGATTGTACTTTTGATAAGGATATCATCGACATAAGTTAGGGTACCTCGTTCTGCTGCATCAGGCATTGCTTTGTGCATGAACACAGCAAATTCGTGGCCTGCGTTGATGTATCCGAAAGGCGTACGGGTCCACGCAAATTGTCTATTACCGAATGTGAAGGCTAGTTTGTATTGATCCCTTTCATCCACTTTAATTGTCCAATATCCTTGTGCGCAGTCAAGGGCTGTGAATATTTTAGACCCTTGGATTTGCGCCAAGCATTGGTCAATGTATGGTACGGGCCAACCAGACATGTAGACACGTTTGTTTAGTTGTCTCAAGTCTGAGCATAGACGGAACTGACCATTCGGTTTAAGAACTCCGAGTACTGGATGATTGAAGGAACTGTGTACTGGGCGGATAATACCTTTCTTTTCCAGGTTCTTAACGATTTCCGATAGTGACTCGTAGGCTGCTAATGGAAGTCGATATTGTTTGATAAACACAGGGGGTGCATCTGGATCAGTCAGGATTCTCGTAACATGCAGGTCAGTTTCGCCGCAGTCATAAGAGTCCTTAGCAAACATGTCCTGGAAATCCCAGAATAGTTGCCTTAGCTGCTGTCGTTCTGATTCATTAGAACATCCATCAGCTATAGAGAGCTGTTCTTCCACCCGTTCATGAAATTCTGGGAAAATCTCAGGTTGACCTACCTCATAAGCTTCTTCAAGCCTATTAGTTAGGTCGTTTGGGGTGTAACATGCTTGATCCTTACCCTGCTGGAGTGTTTGATACTCACTTTCATTGATCTCATGGTTAAAAATCAATGATGTTTCCTCGACATGACATGTACCTTCCTCAGGACTGAAAGGATAAACAGAGTGTATGCTGAACAATCCTTCAGGTGTTGAGAAATATTGTTGGTCCACTATTTGTTCTTCTGTCAAATATTCATCAGGTATTATTCCAATGACTTCATTTTGGAATCCAAAAGTGTAATATTCTGAGTCAATGGCTAAGCCAATCATTGTATCCTCCTGTAACGTGATACTATGAGGGCTCATGTTTTGCATGACCATATATAATGGTTCCTGATGAATATTTATTAGGGGAATTGGTTTTACCTTCAACCCCAATTGTTGCATCCGATTGGATAAACTAATTAAGGCATCTGCATTTCTCATCTTTTGACCCTTCTTTACTCGAATGGGTAAAAGAAATGATTTGCAACCTTCAGGGATTTTTACTTTTTCAGCGACAGTGATATCCACTGCATATGGTATTCGCTGTCCCCATCTCAGTGCTTGTTCTCTATCCTGGAATTCCTCTGGGTTTCCGGATAACTTGGACCACAGAACATTATTGACCAGATCAACCTGTATGGCAAATCGGTGAATAATGTCATTTCCTAAGTACATCTGGTACTGTGGCCCCTTTAACACACTGAAGACATGTTTTGCAGATTTGTTTCCTAGAGACACAGATAAGATGCATTTTGCAATCACATTATGACTCTGGTTATCGTTATCCAGATCGTGGATCCATTCCTGTGTGGAGATGAATTTGATTATCTGAGGGTCTGTAACCTGCTTCAGCAGTCCTAGGCTTATGTAGCTGGCCTCAGATTTGAGATCCAACTTGGCATATTTTACCCGAGCAATATTATTTACCTGCACGGGAACCAGCACAGTATCATTGATTTTCTCGATTTCAACCAATGCCTGTGTATGCTTGGTTATGCCTGCCACTTCCTGGTTTCCCCCTTTAAAGGAAATAGTTAACACATCCTCTTCAAGGACTATCTTTTCAATCTTATCCTTTCGGATATTTATGATGTGAAAAGCAGTGTTAGCATTTTCCTCGGGTTTACCGTTTTTCAGGATCGTGACTTCTGGTATCTGACTGTTCCGGAAATGGATTTCAACAGAGTTAGGCCTTTCCTCAATCGTATGGCAGCTGCGTTGCGATTGTGCATTGCTGGAGCGCTCAAAATCAATTGGAGTATTGACTTGAGCCCATATTGCTTCATTTATGAAGTCAATTATGGAATTTAGTCGTTTGAGCAAATCGATTCCAATGATCAATCTATCATATGGAAGATCAACAATCAAAGTTGGATGTTTAATGATCTTTTTACCGATCTTGTATGTCAGCCAGGATGTGCCTTTTACTTGTAAACTATTACCACCAACGCTTATCAGCGCACCGTCAAAGGCTTTTAATCTTGGCTTCCTTTGTGATGAATCCAAGATCTGCTGGTAATAGTTAAAAGACAGAATAGTAACCTGGGAACCGGTATCCAGTAAACCTGGGATCGGTCCGATACATCCATCTTGTAGATGGGTATCGATAAAATACCGGCCATCTACCTGTTCAAGATTGCAAAGAAAATTGGAATGTTTTTCCATTTGTTGCTTCAGAGAATGATCTCTCTGCAGCGTCAGGGTATTAGGAACTTGTTCCTCCTGATTCCGCCTGCAAGGCATTTGGGTTCCCGTGGATTCTACCACTGGGACAATCTGAACAGAGGGTACTTCATGCTCTGGCTCAAATGACACAATATCACATATTTGTGTTGAAATATCGAGAACATTAGACTTCCCTTCCTCGACCTGGGATAGGTCGGTACATTGCAAGTCATTTTCATTAACGGTATTTAGTACTGCCATATCCGTTTCCGTATAGTGATTTGTCTCGGTTTCCTTTAATTGGCAGAGCTGGGCCCTGCCTCCCCAGCTAAAAAATCCTCATGCTGTCTTCCTGCAGATCCCTGAGCCAACTTACCCATCATGTCACTCAATTTGTTCACTTGATCAACAAGCTGATCAAACCTATTAGGTCGGCGAGGGTTCTGGTTCCTGGGATCATATCTGTTCCCTGCGGGTGATCCACTCCTAGGTGAGTTAGGTGGTGATCTACCCCTAGGTGAATTAGGTGGGTGCTGTCTCCTTTCCCACTGCTGCCTGGGTCGGTTATCCCATTGTCTATATCTTTGGGGTCGTCTGTACCCCTGGGGTTCTCTATATCCCTGGTAACCTCTATACCTTTGACTACCCTGGTTTCCTTGGTACCTGCGATTGAACCGAGGACGGTAGACCTGGTTCTCAGAACCTGAGCTATCCCTATCTGACCCTTTAGGATTTTGTGGTCTGTTTTGATTAGGGTTTTGTTGCTGTCTTTGGCCCTGCTGGATAGGTACTTTTGCAGGAGGTATTTTCTTCTGCTGGGATTCAAGGTTTAGGTCCGCTTTCACTTTGGTTTCTTCTACTCTGCGCTCTGGGTACTTTTTGTTGTTTCTCCCACTTACATTGGAACTCCCACTGATGTTGAACAGCAGTGTCGCTGAGGTAACCATTTTCTCTAGGGAGTTTCCGAAGTCTAACTCATTGGCCATGCTTAACTTTATTTGGGTAGGCAATGCATCGTAATATGCCTGTTTAAAATCAAGAGACTCCCAGTTAGGATTCCGATATGCTAAACTGTAAGAGTTTTTTAGCACGGAAAGGAATTCTCGGGGGCTCTGATCGGGTCGACAAGTAAGTCGATACACATCTCGTTTTGCTTCTGAGTTAGTGCGATACGGCCCAAACTCAAGCTTCACTTCGTGTGAAACTGCTTGCCATCTAATGATACCCCGCTCTTTAACCAGTTCACCCCCAAGGGTTTTTATCCTAACGGACCAGAGCAATTTTCAGTTGTCAGCGCTCCTCCCTTTTATTCCCTAATAACTTTATTACTACTTATCACAAGAAAATGATCTATACCTCGTTTTTTTCGCCACCAATTAGGCTTTCTGTGGATAGTACATTTTGCTAAGAATTTTTTTATTCTAAATGCATTTTAATGAGAAAAACAGAAAAAAAAAGAAAAAAAATCATTATTTCTCAGTGTTCAGCCTTTATAGTTTTAAAATTAAACATTCTCCTGTGGATAAAACAAACACGTTGTATTTGCCCAGTGGTCCCGATAATTAAACCGTTTAGATTATGTCCCTACCACAATGTATGGCGACAGTATATTATTTTGAAATATAAGTGGTTATTTTTCTGTTTGTTCTGGCCATAATTACAAGCCCCTATGTAATAAATTAAAATTAATTTTCCCCCATAAAATATAGAATAAAAAAAGCTGAGTCCCTAAGGCAACTATTTATTTATTTTTTTAAGCTGATTTTTTTTTTTACAAGTGTTTTTTTGGGGGGGGAGGGTTGGAAGTGTAATTTTATTAATGATGTGTATATACTTGAAAATGTATGTATTTTGTAAGTGTAATATACTTTTTGGCCACAAGATGGCGCTGGTGAACACTCATAGGACGTGTTCACTTTTTTTTTTTTTTTTTTTACACACTTTATTAAACTGTTACATTTCCTGTTTATGTGAATGGACGTAGCCGCTGTTCGCGGTCACGTCCATTCACTCCAGGCACTGCGATTGGGTAGAGGACTGTTCAGTCCTCTTCCCCAATCGCCCAGCACGGGATCCCGACGGTAATGGCGGCGGTAGCGGCGGACACACGGTGGTAGCAGCGGCGGGAATGCGCGACGTATTAAAACGTCATGTTGCTGTTAATAGCGGTAAGCATGACGTTTTAATACGTTAGGATGGCGGTAAATGGTTAAATGAGGTGAAATAGTGGCGGTATCTGTCATCAAAAACCCATGGGAGAAATCTGATCCTGTCTGCTTCAGACAGATTTAAAGAATCCATAGTGGATTCATATAACTCCAAGTGGGATGCGATTTGTGCTGAACCCTTTTTAGTGAATTTTGGCACAGCGGTGTTTAAGAATTTTATGATGCTGGCCGAGCTCTGCTTTTCCTGGGAGTACTGATTATTTCCCCTGCTTGAAACCCCTTTATACGTACCTTTCCCCCTTCTTGGGATAGGGCTGGATTTCCGCTTTCTTTCATCAGCCTCAAATTCATCTGAATCGATATCAGCAAGGGAGTCGTGACCTTTATGGGAATCATCATACCTAGGGGCCCTCATTTGCATATCTCTCTCTGGAGAGGAATCCAAATGTTGATCTTTAGGGACCCTTGTACTGTCATCGATTATGGTATTCATAGTCTTACATACCGTCTCCATACGATCCAACATGCCTTGCCATTTTAGGTCATATGGAGTGAGTACTGGCGGGCAAGGGCTGGATGATCTATCGAGTCTACCTGCCTGTTGGATTTTGAAGTACTGCTGTTGTAGTTCTTCAAAATCCTGTTTAAGTCTGCGATGCGCTTCACGATTCCGTTCGGCGTCTCTTTCCAGACTTTTGATCGCTACCTCCCTGTCTGAAATATCAATCATTAATTGGTCTCTATCAGCCCTTATAATTTGAAGATCTGATTCCACATCCCGTAACTGGGAGTTCAATGATTGGACGTTTCCCTCTGTTCCTTGCAATTGGGATCTCAACTGTACAATCTCTTTTTTCCTAGATTGTGCAAGAATATCTACCTCTAATAACCCATATAACACAGAGGGTAGGGCGCCTAACAACCTCTTCTTCAGTTCGGAATCCGAGGTTATTGTGATCATACATGAAAGATAGTGATCCACCATACCTTTAGATTGAAATATACAATCAGCTTCCTGTTTTACACTTTTCCTCATTCTGCCTATCCATTCATCTACTTCCTCATTATATTTTAGTTGTATAAATATAAATTCCACAATTTTTCGGAACGTCTGTTCCAAATGCAGTTCTGAATCACTACCTGTAGCACTCATGATTCAATAGCCAATGCAATAAAACCAGCTCAATAAAACGTTTTTACACTGTTTAAACCAGTAATGGAAAGTAAACGGATCTCGCTGGGGCCTCCAATCTTATGTCGGGCGTTTTGTCAATGTTTGTATAACTTGTTTAAAAATAAATATAAAATCAAAAATGTAAATGTAATGCTCCTGGGAAAATAGGAGGAGCTAAAATACAAACATACGCCTAACTGTGTGAGCTTGTTTTCCGAGGTTTTACAGTACTGGTTTAAACATGCAAATAAATGTGGACCAATTTATAAAAATATCAATTTAATATCGAATAAATATTACAATATCAAAACAATATAATATTGCACTTTTGATATAAAACAAAACTCATAAGGTCATTCTTATAATAAGCAATGAGCTGGATAATAATTTCAGTAAAACATCAAAATGTTATTATACTTATTCACCAATACAAAAGGCTTAAACCAATTAGCAGTCAACTCAAATACAGTGCAGAGTTATGACTCATCAAATATGGCCGTCGGCCCTGTTACTCAATTTACCACAGGGTCTCTGGAGACAAAATGGATGAATTGAACGACAACAAAATGGCTGTTATCAAAATCAAAATGGCTGCTATCAAAAACAAAATGGTGGCTATCAAAAACAAAATGGTGGCTATCAAAAATCAAAATTGCGCAGTCCAAAATCAAAAATGCGCTATCCAAAATAAACTGGCTGATGTCAGCTATACCATTCAATATAACAAATTTAGGATGACTCAGTGGATCTGACGACTGGGCGTTGCCCCACAATCGCTATGCAATCAACTATAAATGACAGGAATTTTCCCACTGTCTATACTTTAACCTCCGCTGGCCTGTGATACTACACAGAGCAAGCGGGTAAAATACATATAATTTTGGAATAAGATATCTATTGAGTCGTCCTAAATTTGGCTAGGTGTGGCTTGCACATGCTGCGGCAAAGTATCAAAATATCTAGAGGAGGTAGCTTAAAGTATCTAGCGCTTTTATCCCAAAACAAGTTATGGCATTCACAGTCAGCGATTCTCGAACTATTGGTGGTGTTAAACGACAGAAAAATATACCCACTGAATGGGTTTTATCAAATATATGGAATGAGTAATTCCTGTGCACTGGAAGAACGCACTCCCTTTGGCTATAAATGACTATAAACTTAAGAAAGACAATCGTCAATAAATCAAAAGTTCAGATATTCGTGCTGTGATAAGCCATATGACTAAAAAGAAAAATCAGAACTGGGTTCAAGTATAGTCACCAAGATGGCCTCTGGGCGTGTTCCTCTTAGGCGTGGCTGTGTTCAGATGGCATGAATCCTCTATGTCCTGGTCTGCTCAGATCTCCTGATGGTCTGATCCTTTTTCTCATTGAATGACCCCTCTCATCTTATTCCCCTCACTACCTATGGTCCTGCCCAGGAGATTAAATCTTCTAGCCTATCACTGGGCAGTGGGAGTGACCAATGGGAGCTTTCTGTGACTAATCTTTAACCCAAGTGTAATACTGGCTTTCACCCTTTGTAGGTGCTGTTGGCTAACTAATCACAGACTTACTGGGATATTTGGCAAACTAAAAACAAAAATCATGTTTTATTATAACCCAACAGTGAATAAATCAATGTTATAATTCCTCTATGGATAGCTGACTTTGCTGGAATCACTGGTTATTATTTATTATACAGTGACCTTTTCTACCATATTTAAGATAGATTGGATTTGATCCAAAAATCATTGGCATGCTTAAAACCACCATGGATCTCTCATTATAACACATTGTGCTTGTTAGCAGGGTTTTATATCTCTAACATTATTGTTTAACATACAACACTGGTAAACATATAGCATCTCTATATCATCCTGGATATATTCATTCAAATAATCTTTATATTAATACATATACAATGCCATAACCTTTTTTTTTTTATATTCATTCTTAATTGTTATGCAATGATGCATACATGTGCTGTCTGTTTTCTTAACCTAGATGGGGAATTGTAATATAACTTTATGCTTTTTAATATGAACTATTGCTGACAGCACAGTCAATATATTTCCCCAGCTTTGTTTTTGTGTCTGAACCTTGGAAACACATACATTGTGCAAGGAAAACAACCCCCATCCAAGGCTTCTATGCATTAAATACAGCCAGGTCTGAGCCATTGTTTACAAAAACTGGTTCATTTACCAACAAAAGCTAGTTAAGGCCTGGTCTGTCTCTTTCATTGTCCTAAGACTCTTCTTGTTTGGCAATTGTTTTGTCAAACAAGGTACTTGTCTGCTTCCATTGTTCAAGTAAGGTGAATGAGATTACCTATTGCAAATAGCACTCAGCTGACTGCCTGTTATTCCCAACTAATCTTTCTAGAGGGACACATACTGTGCAATTCAGTATTACTTGGCAATATTATATCGCCATATGAAAATATGCTCTGCCTTTCTCAATGATCAATGTATATATATTAACCTACAATCACCATACATTAAAAAGTCTTTGTCTTCTGTAACCTAAGGGAAGGAAATTATTAGGTTTATTTGTATTCGCTCATATGCAGTTCAGTTTATCGGAAAAACGATATTCCGCCATATGGAAATCTCGACAACACCCTGACTATACCAGCTGCAAAAAAGGTCTCTTAATGCCGATTTTTGTTCCGGGGTATATGTTGGGGGGGCCCCCCAGGTTTATTTTGCCCTGGGGCCCCATTGTTGCTTAAACCGGCCCTGCGAATGCCTTCTCTAAATTTAGGAACCTACCATGTCTTTAGTCCACATACTCAAAAGCTTTTTGCAGTAGCTATCCCTGTTTGATGTAAAAGTGGTCCTGTTTATTTCTACTGAGTTTGAAGCCAAACTGTCTCCCTCAAATCCTCAAGATGTTTTGTTTGAGCTCTTAATCTGCCTTCTGAAATCCTTGAATCTATTTGGCAGGAGCGTTGAGCAGAGATAGGTCACAATGATTTTGGAAGTTCCTGTGATTACTTTTCTTGAAAATACAGTCAAGGCCAAAAGTTTTGAGAATGGCACAAATACTGCTTTTCACAAAGATTGCTGCTTCAGTTTTCATGATGGCAATTTGTATACACCCCAGCACAGTGGTGTAGTGGTTAGCTCTCTCGCCTTGCAGCACTGGGTCCCCGGTTGGAACCTCAGCCAGGGCACTATCTGCACAGAGTTTGTATCCTCTGCCCCTGTGTCTGTGTGGGTTTCGTCAGGATACTCCGGTTTCCTCTTACATCCCAAAAACATACAGATAATTAGCTTCCCCTTAAATTGGCCCCAGACTACAATACATACACTACACGATATACACATATGACTATGGTAGGGATTAGATTGTGAGCCCCTCTGAGGGGGGGACAGTTAAGCAACAACAAGACAGTAAACTCCATACAGCGCTGTGGAAGATATTGGGGTTATACAAATACTAAATAAAAATAATAATAAAACCACATTATGAAATTCATTGCTCTTTCTCTTGATATACGTAAATTTACACTACCGTTAGGTTTGCTACATTAACTGTCATTTACCGCATTTAAATGTACTAGCCGACCCGCGGTGTAGCATACGTCGCATAAGAGGGTAGAGGGCAGGAAGGGGGTATTGGGCACAGCGGTGGGGAGGGGGGTTGGACCCCCCTCAACTGGGTCCCCCATGTGTGCTCTACCTCCAGCTTAGGCTCAGCAGGACCCCCCCCCCCCCCCCCTCACCTGGGCCCCCCATGTGCACTCCCCCTCCAGCTTAAGCTCAGCAGAACCCCCCCCCCTCTCACCTGGGTCCCTCATGTGCGCTCCCCCTCCAGCTTAAAGAGGAACTGTAACGACAAAACGGCCCCTGGGGGGTACTCACCTCGGGTGGGGGAAGCCTCAGGATCCTAATGAGGCTTCCCACGCCGTCCTGCGTCCCTCGGGGGTCTCGCTGTAGCCCTCCGTACAGCTGTGACGCAATATTTACCTTCCTGGCTCCTGCGCAGGCGCTCTGATGCCTCTCGGCGCCGAAGTAGGCGGAAATACCCGATCACCGTCGGGTCTGCTCTACTGCGCAGGCGCAAGTTTCCGGCGCCTGCGCAGTAAAGCGGACCCGACGGAGATCGGGTATTTCCGTCTATTTCCGTGCAGAAAGTCGCCACAGCACCCCCGCTGGAGCCAGCAAAGGTAAATATTGAACTGACAGTCGGCACAGTCGCCGGCTGTTCGGAGGGCTGCGGCGAGACCCCCGTGGGACAGAGGACGGCGTGGGAAGCCTCATTAGGATCCGGAGGCTTCCCCCACCCGAGGTGAGTACCCCCCAGGGGAGATTTTCCGCCCCCCCCCCCCTCCCCTTGGTCCCCATGTGCACTCCCCCTCCAGCTTAAGCACAGTAGAAGCCACCACTATAAGTAAGAGGCAGCGGGCGGGGATGACTCACCTCTACCATATTCCATTGTGTGTTCCACTGTCGTCACTTCCTGCAATGCCGCACACTGTATTAGTGTAATTTGCCTTTTTATAAACAGAAGGAAATATGCAATAATTCAGCTATAAGTGAATATTTGTGGTTACCCACAATGCACTGCTACTAAATATGAAAATTACCCCTTCTCCCCCTTGGTAAGCCAAGCAAGCATATAGCTTTACATTTTACACAGTCATATCAAACCCACATGCAGACAGCCTGTTTCATACTTTTGGTCCTCATCAGTACATGACAGAGATTGATACGGCTGTATGAGATAGGGCTTGGACCAGTACAAGAGAGTAACCAAGCAGCTCAGGGTGACCCAAACCACTCGTAATGTATAGGGGGATAAAAGGGACCAAAAAGACCTCCTACTGAAAAAAGCAAAGCTTGGTGTAATTTGCCTTCCTAAAACAGAAAGAAATATGCAATTATTCAGCTATAAGTGAACATTTGTGGTTACCCACAATGCATTGCTACTAAATATGCAAATAATTTCTTTTTCCCCTTAGTAAGCCAAGCAAGCATCCAGAACCACTGGTGTATAGCAAGCCTATAGCTTTAAATTTTACACAGCTATATCAAACTGACATGTGACAGCCTGTTTCAGACTTTTGTTCCTCATCTGTACATGGCAAGGATTGATATGGCTGTATGAGATAGGGCTTGGACCAGCACAACAGAGTAACCAAGGAGCTCAGGGTGACCCAAACCACTTGGAATGTATAGGTGGATAAAAGGGACCAAAAAGACCTCCTACTAAAAAAAAATCAAAGCTTGGTGTAATTTGCCTTCTTAAAGAGGTTCTGTAACATCAAAATGTCCCCTGGGGGGTACTCACCTCGGGTGGGGGAAGCCTCAGGATCCTAATGAGGCTTCCCACGCCGTCCTCCGTCCCTCGGGGGTCTCGCTGCAGCCCTCCGTACAGCGCGACGTAAATATTTACCTTCCTGGCTCCTGCGCAGGCGCTCTGGTGGCGGTCGGCTCCGAAGTAGGCGGAAATAGCCGATCGTCGTCGGGCCTGCTCTACTGCGCAGGCGCAAGTCTCCGGCGCCTGCGCAGTAGAGCGGACCCGACGGAGATTGGGTATTTCCGTCTAGTTCCGAGCCGAAAGCAGCCACAGCGCCCCCGCTGGAGCCTGCAAAGGTAAATATTGAACTGACAGTCGGGTCTGTAGCCGGCTGTTCGGAGGGCTGCAGCGAGACCCCCGTGGGAAACCTCATTAGGATCCCGAGGCTTCCCCCACCCGAAGTGAGTACCCCCCAGGGGATCTTTTTGATGTTACAGACTCTTTAAAGGACTTCCAAGGCCAAAATCTGCCCCCAAAACGTAAAAAAAAGTTAACTACCTGCATGACTTTGTAAGGCATGGAGGACGCCATCCGCGCCCTCCATGCCGTTCCGCCTGGTCCCCTCTGCTCAATACCCCCCCCCCCCCGAAAGGCTGTGACCCCACGGTCCGGTTCGGTATCTGCAGCCTGCATAAAGATGGCCGCCGGAGCTGGCCACGGCTGCGCAGTCCGCATAGCTGCTACTGCGGCTGCGCAGCTCTAGGGCCAACCCCCGATCCACGTAACAGGCAGCGTGGATCGGAGGGTTGGCCCTAGAGCTGCGCAGCCGCAGTAGCGGCTATGCGGACTGCGCAGCCGTGGCCAGCTCCGGCGGCCATCTTTATGCAGGCTGCAGATACCGACCCGGACCGTGGGGTCGCAGTCTTTTGGGGGACTATTGAGCAGAGGGGACCAAGCAGAATGGCACGGAGGGCGCGGACGGCGTCCGCCGTGCCTTACAAAGTCATGCAGGTAGTTAACTTTTCTTTACGTTTTGGGGGCAGATTTTGGCCTGGACGTTAGTGTTGTCCGGATCATGAACGATTCGGATCTTTGATCCGAATCTATTTTGTGAGTCGAATCATTCGAATCATCAAAATGAGTGATTCGGATCGCAAAAGGAGCGGGACCAGGAGCGACACGCCCCCTCTCAGCGGGCAGCGGGGTCCTGGAAGCAGAGCAGAGATGGATCGCTCTGTTGGAGGGGACTTAGGGGAGCGAGCCTTGCAGGGACAGGTAGAGGGGACATGGGTGCCACTGCCAGATATGTGTAGAGCACACATACTGGCTGAAATGTGCTGCTGATTATAGGCTGGCTGTTCCGTAGTTGTGCACAGTGAACACATTGGAAGCTTTTGGCTCAGCTCAGCATAGCTCAGTAACTTTGCAGGCACTGTGATTGCAGGGCAATATGATCCTCCTGCACTCGCTCTAAACAGCTGCACTTATCTTCTGGGAATGCTTTCTTTTACTGTGTGACGTTTCCATTCAAGGTATATAGATGAACATGTAGGTGAAATATATGTAAAGCATATGATTGCAGCATGTGGGTATTGTGTGCAAACAAACATTTATGCTCTCTGCTTCCCTCTTCCCTTCTCTGTCCACTCCCTGCTCTCTGTCCATCTTCTCCCTTTCTCTGTGTGTCCACCCCCCTCTCCTTCTCCTGCCCTGCTAGTCATTTCACCCCCCGAATGCTTCCCTTGTAAAATGATCCGAGATTCGGATCAAAGATCCGGATCTTTTTAATTATCCGATTCGAATCATCCGGATCATTGAAAAGATCCGAACTTCCCATCTCTATCGGACATCCTTTAAAACAGAAGAAAATCTGCAATAATTCAGCTATAAGTGCACATTTGTGATTACCCACAATGCACCTTTCACCCTTAGTAAGCTAAGCAAGCTTATAGCTTTAAGTTTTACACAGTCATATCAATCCCACTTGCAACAGCCTATTTCAGACCTTTGGTTCTCATCAGTACATAGCAGGGATTGATATAGCTGTATGAGCTAGGGCTTGGACCAGTACAACAGAGTAACCAAGCAGCTCAGGGTGACCCAAACTACTAAGAATGTATAGGGGGATAAAAGAGACCAAAAATCCCTCCTACTAAAAAAAGCAAAGCTTGATGTAATTTTCCTTCTTAAAACAGAAGCAAATCTGCAATAATTCAGCTATAAGTGAACATTTGTGGTTACCCACAATGCACTGCTACTGAATATGCAAATTATCCCTCTTTGCACTTGGTTTGATATGACACTACTTCTTCTTCTTGCTTGGACCAGCCCCTTCTTCTTGCTTGGACCGGCCCTGGGGGCAGGGCGCTACTTCTTCTTCTTGTTTGAAGGTTGAGGCACTTACTCTATTATATATATATAGATACTTTTTTCCCTTGAAATTTTTAAATCGATTTTCTAAAAAACTATATGGTCTTTAAAAAAAAAAGAACCCTTGTTCCCACCAGGGATGGTCGTAGTCAGCCAACTTCGCTACGCTGGAACTATGCCTAGTTTTACGCAATTACGCTTCAAAATCAAATATTCGCTTCCTATGCATTTTGTAGACTACGCGTGAAAAAACGCAATTATGCGTAGTGCGAAGCGTAGTATATGTGGACGCCTATGTCCTTATGTGGAAAAATTTACGCATGAATTCCTCTTTATATGCTTTTACTGTAACTCTTCTATGCGTACATACCCCTTTCCAATGCGTCATTTTGTAAGGATACAATCGTATGCGGAAAAATAGAGGCGAGTAACGCATCCATAGTTCACTACGCAATACACATGTTAACTACGCATAGTCGGCGTAAGCTACGCATAGCAGTACTTTGCTACGCGTAAATTCTCTACAAACTACTATGCGTAGATGCGAACTACGATGCGTAAATTCTCATTGGCGTAGTTTCTGCTCATCCCTGGTTCTCACTGTTCTTAACATAACCTGAAAATTTGGCGTTTCTAGCATGTAAGGGGGCTTTGCCATTAACCGCTAAGGTCGGCGGGTTTTCAATCACGAATACCAACTCGTGATTCATGATTACATGCGTTTACTCGACTCAAAACCGCACTCGAGTCCGATATACCTTTCTACTCGTGATCGCGATCACGAGTCAATTCGGAAGTGGGAGGAGTCAGGCTCGTGATCACTCATATTTGTGATCAGGGCTATCCGAGCAACCCTGCCACACACAAACACACACCAAGTACAGGTAGCCCTTTTGAATAGGCAGCCAGAAGGACTCCAGTATTGGGTAGCATCTCCCAGTATAGTTAACCAGTGGTCAGTATAGGTAGCCAGAAATTGTCACTTAGTATAGGTAGGTAGCCCCTCAATACATGTAGAGAGGGAGCCACAGCAGTAAAGGTACGCTGAAGTAAACCTCCCTACTGTATAGCTAGCCTCCCAGTATAGGTAACATCCCTCAGTATAGGTAACCTGATGTCACTGCCCTCTGCCTATGCAGAGGAGAATGAGTAGTGAAGTGAAGTAACTCATCTCTCCATGCTCCACCAATGATCTACTTCCTTTCATGGTCACCGTCTTTATGATTACAGCTCCGTCTTTTCACGTAACCCACCACCGGGTTATGTAACAAGAGGTGATGCTGTAGTCATAGAGACAGGGATGCCTGGAGGTGGTAGATCACCAGTGGAGCTTGGAGAAGTGAGTTCTCTCCTCCCTTTGTGCTACAATGCACAAAGTGGACCTGATACGGGTGCTCATCAGGCCCACCGTTGACCTCCTCATTGCCACCAGCCATGACACTGGAGTTTGGCTATGGGTCCCATAGCAGGTGCAGGTTGCTTCCAGTTTATATACCAGGTGTTTCTAAACAATAAAAGGGCTGAGCTACTTGTGACTCAATGCGTTTGCTTAATGCCAAGTATGGGGTTGGGATCTTAGTCACCTACTCAACTCCCCACAACAGCGGTTCCTATGCATACAGTAGTCAGAAGTAAGTTGCTGTGTGAACCAGTGTCATTGTTGCAAAAATGGCAAAACTGCATTACAACTTAAAGTGTACCCAAGGCTACATAAGACACGATGAGATAACCCTGTGTGTGTACAGTGCAAAACACATCAATACCCAGGCTATGTTTTCTTTTTTCTGGCTGAAAGAGTTAATCATCAGGCATGCAAGTGCCAGCTTCTCTCTTGTTGGACCCTATTCAAATTATAGGGTAGCCATTACTGATAAGATATTACAGCCATAAAACCTTTACTGGCAGAATACAACTTCTGAGTGCAGTCATTACAAAATGGTCAGTAGTTCACGTACAGTATTTCAACTATGGGACACTTAACTTTACTTCCATTGAGCAGAGACAATAAAACATTACATTTATTTTGCAAATGTTTAAATATAAATTAAAACTTTGGGATATCTAAAAAAGTATTTTTTAGGAGTAGGAGGATAAATACAATTGTTTATCTCATGAGTTTATTTTTACCTCTGCTTCACTGTAAAGTTTGTTGCTAAACTCAACCAAGCTGCTAAAGAAAGTTATAAAAAAAAGTTTATAAATAACAACGTACGAGTTGTACACAGGATTTTGAGCACCACAAGCTATTCTGTGCTGGTTGAAAAGATGCAGAGGATGATGAATGCCTGAGCGCATCAACTGCTGAAGAAACCATGAAAAGAATCAATGAAATGGCATGGAAGGACACACAACTTAAAGTAAGAATGATAGCTGCAATGGCTAAGAGTCATTTTTACCCCTACGCAGGGGCACTCTTTCTATTCCATGCTTATGTTTATTGCTTATTTTTCTCTTTTTTTCATGTTTTTTTATTTTTGTTTATCATAGTATCAATTTCTAAAATTACTAAGCACTTTATTTGAATGTAGCAAAACCGTATATAAAACGACGCTGTATGTGAAACAATGCTGATTGATCATAGTGAAAGAAGATGATACTAATTGGTCTGTTTATATTGCCACTGTCTGGTCAGGTGCTACATAAAACTGAAATAGGCAAAGGAACAATTTTAGAGCTAGCTAGTGAGTAAGGAACTGTATAGGGCCCTATGAGTGTTACTACTGTACTAGATATGTTAATAAAATACGGAAGCAGGAAAAAAGGGCGCCGGCTGAGGGTGGATGAAAAGGGTGCCGCCATAGACATGCAATTATCGTTAATACGCTGAAAAAAGCAGATAAAAGGGTGCCGTGATAAATATCGTTAACAACATTACAACATTATAGTTTTTGTCATATTATTTTGTTTATATTTACAAATTTTATGTTATTAAAGATATTATTGTTACTATGTGTAAAAGGGTGTTTCTGCAGAGGGAGTGGTTAGGGTTAGGCACCACCAGGGGGAGTGGTTAGGGTTAGGCACCACTCGAGTGCCGCTTAGTTTTAGGCAACACCGGGGGGGGGGGGGGGTGTTAGGGTTAGGCACCACTCGGGTAGCGGTACGTTTTAGGCAACACCAGGGGGGTGGTTAGGATTAGGCACCACCGAGGGGGTGATTAGGGTTAGGCACCACCAGGGGAGTGGTTAAGGTTAGGCACCACCGGGGGGGGGGGGGGGGGGGGTTAGGGTTAGGCACCACCAGGGGAGTGGTTAGTTTTAGGCACCACCAGGATTCTGTGTGAGAGTAGGGTTGGGTTAAGCTGTATTGTTGAATTATGTAACAATATTTAATGTTAATATCTTTTCGTTATTATTTCTTGTCTGTTTTTACAACGGTATGTATCGTTAACCAAGTTTGACAATGATGTTAATCGTTATCAGATTTTGTTAAGTAACCGGCGCAATTTCGTTATCAAATCGGGCCCTTTTTTCATGGCGGGCCCTTTATTCAAAAAGACACAGCCTGTCAGCCATCCTACACACGTACAACAAAATCTTGACCAAAACAGAAACTTGTGGGTGAAATGTGGGATTCTGCATCTGGACAACACTCCATTTCCTAATGTATCCTCTATACAGCAATATTTATCTGAACTCACCCGATCTGCTACCAAGTTAATATTTTAATTTATTTTTTATTAGTTTTTGAAAGTTAAAAGTGTACTGAAAGGTAAGATGTTAAAGACAGACCTGAACTCAGAACTCTCTGAACTCTCTGCTCTGAAAGACACATAACAGCATAATAACCTTTAAAGAAAAACATATCTTTGTTACAGCTGATACAAATCCTGATATAAATCTGCAGTTTCTACTTCCTGCTTTCATGGAAGCAGACTATTGTCAACATCCTGTTGTTCCTTATGAGCTTATCTGCCTTATCTGCTGTGGCAATCAGGTGACACAGGGGAGAGATCAAATTACAACTTGTGATTAGACACAAATAAGGGGGAATTAGACAGGCAAAACTCTCTAAAAGCATACAGGGTGCATTTATCCCTGTTTTCCTTCTGTCCTATGCAAGAGTTCAGGTCCATTTTAAATCTAACGACTTAATTAAGAAAGCTATGTTGGAGACTGTAATGATCATCTGGGGTAAAACAATATTCAATGTTGAAAAGGGAACCTTAACTGAGAGGGATAAGGATGTTTCCTTTAAAGCAATACCAGTTGCCTGCCAGTCCTGCTGATCTCTTGGGCTGCAGTAGTGACTGAATTACACACCTGGAACAAGCATGCAGTTTATCTAGTCTGACTTCAGTCAGAGCACCTGATCTGCATGCGTGTTGAGGGGCTGTGGCTAAAAGTATTAGAGACACGGGATCAGCAGGAGAGTCATGCAACTGGTTTTATTTCAAAAGGAAAAATCTATATCCTTCTCAGTATAGGTTCCTTTTAAAAGACACTTGAAGTTAGAGGTATATGGAGGCTGCCATATTCATGAATGATCAGCTTGACTGCCAGGCAACTGGTACTGTTTAAAGAGACTCTGAAGCGAGAATAAATCTCGCTTCAGAGCTCATAAATAGCAGGGGCACGTGTGCCCCTGCTAAAACGCCGCTATCCCGCGGCTAAACGGGGGTCCCTTCACCCCCAACCCACCCCCCGCAAAAGTGTGTCGTAGAAAGGTCGCAGAATTTCCCTTCCTGGAGGCAGGGCTAACGGCTGCAGCCCTGCCTCCAGTCGCGTCTGTCAGCGGCGCATCGCCGCCTCTCCCCCGCCCCTCTCAGTGAAGGAAGACTGAGAGGGGCGGGGGAGAGGCGGAGATACGCGCTGACAGACGCGCGTGGGGCAGGGCTGCGGCGGTTAGCCCTGCCCCAACCAGGAAGCGCTCCCCGGGTGTATCGAGGGGGATTTGGGGGTGAAGGGACCCCCGTTAAGCCGCGCTATAGCGGCGTTTTAGCAGGGGCACACGTGCCCCTGCTATTTATGAGGTCTGAAGCGAGATTTATTCTCGCTTCAGACTCTCTTTAAAAGGAAATAACTTCAGGTGTCCTTTAATAAAGACTGACTGATAATTCTGAGTGTTGTAGTTCACTGGCAACTGCTAAAAAGCCGCACATTATATACTGTATATTCCGGCGTATTTAAGACGACTCCCTAATTTTTCCAGGTAAAATATAGAGTTTGGGATATACTCGCCGTATAAGACTAACCCTCTTCCAACGCACACCAAATAAAAATAAAAATAAAAAAATCATGTACTGGTGCTGTACTGTATGTGTTACCCAGTATATAACAGTACTAGCTGGTCGCCCGGCGTTGCCCGGGTATGTAATTGGCTAGTGTTAGCTCTGCCCACTTTTTCTAATCCTAACACACAATTACTCAAGGATGACCTAGTTTGTGAGCGTTGCAGACTTTGGCATCAATAATTGGCATTGAAATGAAATAAATCTAATTGGCTGTGGCTCCACTCCTTTGAAAATCAATAGGTGAATTTTGATTAGCTTTTGTAGGCTCCACCCACTTTTCTGAATATTAATCCCAGTCACCCAGTGACCAACTGTGCAAAGTTTAAGAACCCTGCTACTGACAATGTAAGAAAAACAAAAGTTTTCTTTCTTAAAACAGAAATTATTTGCGATAATTCAGGTTGGAGTGAGCTTAAAATATCGCCCAGTGAATCCCTGTTGAATATATGCAAATTAACCAATGTTACCCTTAAAAGCTAAACACACCTCTAGAACTGCTAGAATGCAATGATGTGTCAGTTTGTTAATTTGTACAGAGCCATAATAATCCAACATGCATACAAACTGTTTTGGATTGTTTGATCCTCATCAGTGCAAGCTATGGATTAATTTGGCTGTATGCAATAGGGCTTGTAACACCGAGAGGTACAGACTAACCAGCAAGCTCATGGTGACCCAGAACTCATTGGAGTGTGTAAGGGACTACAATGGTCCTAAAAGCCCCCTTACTAAGATGTTAAGAAAAACAAAAGTTTGCTTTCTTAAAACAGAAAGAATGTGTTTTAATTCAGGTTGGAGTGAGCTTGAGATGTCTCCCAGGGCATCACTGCTGAATATATTCAAATTCACCATTGTGCCCTTAGAAGCTAAACACACCTCCAGTGTAACAGTGTAAGAATGGCTGCAGTTTACATTTTCCAGTGAAATTTGTATTTGTCTCCACCCCCTTTTTGGTTATGGGAATAAAAAGTATCCTATACTTTATTCCAGGTAATGTACTACGTGTGTGCCAAATTTAAGTTTACATTCTAGCAGTGAAATTTGTATTTTTCTCCACCCACTGATGTCCTATTGTTTCCCGGGTACGTATTTGGCTGCTGTTGGCTGTGGCCACTTTTTCTAACCCTAACACACAATTGTCAATAGTCAATTACCAAGTTTGTGAGATTTGTGGTCTTTGGCATGAATAATTTTCATTGAAATGAAACACATCTGATTTGCTGTTTGTGGCCCCACCCCTTTTCTAAATATTTAACCCCAGTCACCCAATGATCAACTGTACCAGGTTTGAGGCTTGTGCCATTAACAGTGCAAAAATGGCAGCAATTAAATATTTTCCTTGAAAATCAATAGGTGAATTGTGATTTGTTTTTTGTAGGCTCCACCCACTTTTCTGAATATTAATCCCAGTCACCCAGTGACCAACTGTGCAAAGTTTTAGAACCCTACAATTAATAGTGTAAGAATGGCTGCAGTTTACATTTTGTCAGTGAAATTTGTGTTTGTCTCCGCCCACTGATGACTTGGCATTGCCCGATTATGTATTTGGCTGGTGTTGGCTGCGCCCACTTTTCCTAACCCTAACTCTAACACACAATTACTCAATTACTCAATGACTAAGTTTGTAAGCTTTGCAGTCTTTGGCATCAATAACCTGCATTAAAATGAAACAAATCAGATTAGCTATTTGGGGCTCCACCCCCTTATATAAATTTAAACCCCAGTCACGCAATGATCAACTGTACCAGGTTTGAGTCTTGTGCCATTAACAGTGCAAGAATGGCAGCAATGAAATATTCCCCTGAAAAATCAATAGGTAATTTTTGATGGTTTTTTGTAGGCTCCACCCACTTTTATGAATATTAATCCCAGTCACCCAGTAACCAACTGTGCAAAGTTTGAGAGCCCTACCATTAACAGTGTAAGAATGGCTGCTGTTTACATTTTCCCAGTAAAATTTGTATTTGTCTCCACCCACTTATGACCCTGCGTTGCCCCCTTATGTATTTGGCTGGTGTTGGCCGTGCCCACTTTCCTAACCCTAACACACAATTACTCAATTACCAAGTTTGTGAGCTTTGCGGTGTTTGGCAACAATAATTTGCATTGGAATGAAATAAATCTGATTGTCTATTTGTGGCTCCACCCCCTTTCTGAAATTGAACCCCAGTCACCCAATGATCAACTATACCAGGTTTGAGGCTTGTGCCTTTAACAGTGCAAAAATGGCAGGTTTGAGGCTTGTGCCATTAACAGTGCAAGAATGGCAAATATATTCCCCTTGAAAGTTGACCAACTGTGCAAAGTTTGAGAACCCTACCATTAACAGTGTAAGAAAAAAAAAAGTTTGCTTTCTTAACACAAAAAGAATTTGCGATAATTCAGGTTGGAGTGAGCTTGAGATGTCTCCCAGTGCATCACTGCTGAATATATGCAAATTAACCATTGTTACCCTTAGAAGCTAAACACACTTCCAGAACCGCTGGAATGCAAAGATGTGTCAGCTTGTTAATTTGTGCAGAGCCATAATAATCCAACATGCATACAGACTGTTTTGGATTTTTTTTTTTTTAGCCTTTCAGATTAAAATCACTTAAAAACCAGCCCTCACGCGGATCTCTCCATCAGGTTGGCAGCGATCTTGCCCTTCCTTCACTGTTCAATCATCATGCCGGCTTTTATTAAGTCTGTTCTTTATCAATAAAAAGAAAACAAAACATTTTAGAGCAATGAGCTCCACTCCTTTTGCTTCCACAATTCTTGCGCCTTCTCCTCTCCAACACCTTTTTTTTCCGCCAGGTACACCACATACAATCTTGCTAAGAAAATATTGCACACTGCTTCAAGAGACAACTCCTCCTTCTGGAATACTATTAAGTTTCTTGCATCCCACAAAACTTCCTTAAGTACGGAGAACACAATCAACCCCTTCCTATCCTTCTCCTTTGCACCCAGTGACACTCCACCCATCACCATTGAAAGAGATGTGACCCTAACCTCCACTACCACCTCTAAAAATTTCCTCAACTTCCTCCGAAAACCCTTTTCAAAATTACAATCCCAAAACACGTGGTCCACATCCTCTTCCCCTCCACACCCTTCTCTTGGACACCTTCCTGAGGGAGTCATACCCCTCAATTTGCAAAAAAACCCTAGTAGGGAGCGCTGACACCAGAGCCATCCAGACAACATCTTTTTGCCTGTTTGTTATTCCTTTAATACTCATTCTTTTCCATACTGTCTCCGCTTGTGCACTTGTCATTCCTTTTATATAACATATTATATCATTTCTTGTGATCCATTTTTTTATATTCTGCTTGTTTATGTCTGTTAAGGCTGCTCCTGCCATATTGAAATTGTCCAGAATTCCTTTAACTTTTTGGTAGCATGATGTAGTAGTGAATGCAACAGGCTTGCTCAAATCCTTAGCGACCCATCCCAACCTGTTCCACAACCATCCTCCCAAGTACCTCACAAAATCCTTCACCCTCCCCTCTGACTCCAACACTCTACGGACAGACACCAGATAGTGCAGAGACAAAAAGGAAGCAACATCAGGGAAATCCCAACCACCCAGAGACACACCCTTGTGAACCGTCACCCGTGCCACCCTCTCCATCTTTGAACCCCAGAAGAAGACAAACAACATTCTCTGCACCTCTTGCATCCACCTTTTGCCAGGAGGCAAGACCAAACAAAAATACAACAACAACGGCAATATCACTGCTTTCACCACTAGTGTTGGGCGAACATCTAGATGTTCGGGTTCGGGCCGAACAGGCCGAACATGGCCGCGATGTTCGGGTGTTCGACCCGAACTCCGAACATAATGGAAGTCAATGGGGACCCGAACTTTTGTGGTTTGTAAAGCCTCCTTGCATGCTACATACCCCAAATTTACAGGGTATGTGCACCTTGGGAGTGGGTACAAGAGGAAAAAAAATTAGCAAAAAGAGCTTATAGTTTTTGAGAAAATCGATTTTAAAGTTTCAAAGGGAAAACTGTCTTTTAAATGCGGGAAATGTCTGTTTTCTTTGCACAGGTAACATGTTTTTTGTCGGCATGCAGTCATAAATGTAATACATATAAGAGGTTCCAGGAAAAGGGACCGGTAACGCTAACCCAGCAGCAGCACACGTGATGGAACAGGAGGAGGGTGGCGCAGGAGGAGAAGAAGGCCACGCTTTGTGAGACACAACAACCCCGGCCTTGCATGAGGGCAAGAAGCGTGCGGATAGCAGGCTTTGTACCGCCATGCAGTCATAAATGTAATAAAGATAAGTGGTTCAATAAACAGGGACCACGCGGCAACGCTAACCCAGCAGCAGCAGACGTGATGGAACAGGAGCAGGCGCAGGAGGAGAAGGCCACGCTTTGTGAGACACAACAACCCAGGCCTTGCATGAGGGCAAGAAGCGTGCGGATAGCATGCTTTGTACCGCCATGCAGTCATAAATGTAATAAAGATAAGTGGTTCAATAAACAGGGACCACGCTGCAACGCTAACCCAGCAGCAGCAGACGTGATGGAACAGGAGGAGGCGCAGGAGGAGAAGGCCACGCTTTGTGAGACACAACAACCCAGGCCTTGCATGAGGGCAAGAAGCGTGCGGATAGCATGCTTTGTACCGCCATGCAGTCATAAATGTAATAAAGATAAGTGGTTCAATAAACAGGGACCACGCGGCAACGCTAACCCAGCAGCAGCAGACGTGATGGAACAGGAGCAGGCGCAGGAGGAGAAGGCCACGCTTTGTGAGACACAACAACCCAGGCCTTGCATGAGGGCAAGAAGCGTGCGGATAGCATGCTTTGTACCGCCATGCAGTCATAAATGTAATAAAGATAAGTGGTTCAATAAACAGGGACCACGCGGCAACGCTAACCCAGCAGCAGCAGACGTGATGGAACAGGAGGAGGCGCAGGAGGAGAAGGCCACGCTTTGTGAGACACAACAACCCAGGCCTTGCATGAGGGCAAGAAGCGTGCGGATAGCATGCTTTGTACCACCATGCAGTCATAAATGTAATAAAGATAAGTGGTTCAATAAACAGGGACCACGCGGCAACGCTAACCCAGCAGCAGCAGACGTGATGGAACAGGAGCAGGCGCAGGAGGAGAAGGCCACGCTTTGTGAGACACAACAACCCAGGCCTTGCATGAGGGCAAGAAGCGTGCGGATAGCATGCTTTGTACCGCCATGCAGTCATAAATGTAATAAAGATAAGTGGTTCAATAAACAGGGACCACGCGGCAACGCTAACCCAGCAGCAGCAGACGTGATGGAACAGGAGCAGGCGCAGGAGGAGAAGGCCACGCTTTGTGAGACACAACAACCCAGGCCTTGCATGTGGACAAAAAGCGTGCGGATATAGCAGCAATGCTTTTTGCCGCCATGCAGTCATAAATGTAATACAGATGAGAGGTTCAATAAACAGGGCCCGGAAACGCAACACCATCCCAGATGTTCATTGGTCATGTTACTTGGTTGGGGTCCTGGAGTGTTGCGTAGTCATTTCCAATCCAGGATTGATTCATTTTAATTTGAGTCAGACGGTCTGCATTTTCTGTAGAGAGGCGGATACGCCGATCTGTGACGATGCCTCCGGCAGCACTGAAACAGCGTTCCGACATAACGCTGGCTGCCGGGCAAGCCAGCACCTCTATTGCGTACATTGCCAGTTCGTGCCAGGTGTCTAGCTTCGATACCCAATAGTTGAAGGGTGCAGATGGATGGTTCGACACAGCTACGCCATCTGACATGTAGTCCTTGACCATCTTCTCCAGGCGATCGGTGTTGGAGGTGGATCTGCACGCTTGCTGTTCAGTGGGCTGCGGCTGCATGGGTGTCAGAAAATTTTCCCACTCCAAGGACACTGCCGATACCATTCCCTTTTGGGTACTAGCTGCGGCTTGCGTTGTTTGCTGCCCTCCTGGTCGTCCTGGGTTTGCGGAAGTCAGTCTGTCTGCGTACAACTGGCTAGAGGAGGGGGAGGATGTCAATCTCCTCTCTAAAGTCTCCACAAGGGCCTGCTGGTATTCTTCCATTTTGACCTGTCTGACTCTTTCTTCAAGCAGTTTTGGAACATTGTGTTTGTACCGTGGATCCAGAAGGGTATAAACCCAGTAATTGGTGTTGTCCAGAATGCGCACAATGCGTGGGTCACGTTCAATGCAGTCTAGCATGAATTGAGCCATGTGTGCCAGAGTCCTACCAGAATCCTCATCATCCTCTTGTGAGCGTTGTGATAGTTGTTGTGATGCATCATAGTCGTCACCTTCCTCCTGGTCTGCTTCTGCTGACCATTCGCGTTGAATTGTGGAAGTCCAACGTGCACCGCTCTGGCCCTCGTCAGTGGTGGCATGAAATTCCTGCTCCAACTCCAGCTGTTCCTCCTCCTCTTCTTCGTCATAGCTGCTGGGGCCAGCGTTCCCTGAGGCAGATGGCCTGATGTTGGTACCATCACGCTGATCGTTTTCTCCTTCAGATTCCCCCAGTTGCATCATGACAGCTGTTTCCTTGATTTTTAACATCGACCTCTTCAGTAAACACAGCAGTGGTATGGTAATGCTGACTGAAGAGTTGTCACTGCTCACAAGCAACGTGGATTGCTCAAAATTTTGGAGGACTTGGCAGAGGTCCAACATGTTGGCCCAATCGGATCCACAGAAGCTTGGCAGCTGGCCGGATGCGCCTCGGTACTGCGCCGTCATGTACTGGACCACTGCACTCTTCTGCTCGCAAAAGCGGGCTAGCATGTGCAGCGTAGAATTCCAGCGCGTAGGGACATCACACAGCAAGCGATGGTGGGGGAGATTGAAGCGCTCCTGCATCTTGGCGAGTGCCCCCGAAGCAGTACTGGAATTTCTACAATGTTTGGACACTCGACGCACCTTCAACAGCAGATCGGGCACGCCTGGGTATGTCCTCAGGAACCGCTGAACTACTAGGTTCATCACGTGCGCCAGGCAAGGGATGTGTGTCAGCTTAGCCAACCTTAAAGCGCGAATGAGATTACTCCCATTATCACACACAACCATGCCCGGTTTCAGGTCCAGCGGTGCCAGCCACAAATCCGTCTGTTCCTTTATTCCCCTCCAAATTTCCTCCCCTGTGTGCTGCTTATCCCCAAGGCAGATTAGCTTCAGCAACGCTTGCTGACGCATGCCAACAGCTGTGCTGCACTGCTTCCACGATCCTACTGCTGCTGGGTTAGCGTTTCCGGATGAGGTACAGCTTTGAGATGCGTTGGAGGAGAAGGAGTCAGAGAGGTAGGTGCTGCTGTTATCCAGTGGGAGGGACGGCGGTGCAGCTGTTTGTGGCGTGGGCAACACCCGTGCCGTAGCAGGTGAGGAATCGCTGCCAGGCTCCACAAGGTTCACCCAGTGCGCGGTAAGGGAGATGTATCGACCCTGGCCGAACGCACTCGTCCAGGTGTCAGTGGTGAGGTGAACCTTGCAGGCAACGGCATTCTTCAAGCTTCGGGTTATTTTGCTGACCACGTGCTCATGCAACTCAGGCACTGCAGAGCGTGCAAAGTGGTAGCGGCTGGGAACCACGTAACGTGGGATGGCCACTGACATCATGCCCTTGAAGCTGTTTGTCTCCACCAATCGATATGGCAGCATTTCGCAGGCCAGAAGCTTGGCTATGCTGGCTGTTACTGCCACGGCCCGGGGGTCATTTGCTGGCAATTTCCTCTTGCGCTCAAACATCTCCGACACAGACAACTGAACCGTAGCGCTGCACACGGAAGGGCTGTTGGTTGTTGTGTTTGATGAACACTGGGAGACCTCAAGAGCACTACTCCGGAAAGTGACAGTGTCAGCGTCGTCTGATGTTTGTGAATGTTGTGAACCACGCAATGGCTGGGCTACTGCTGCTGCTGAGGCGGGTCTGGTGGTGAGTCTGGTGAACCCAAGGGAGGCAGTGTTGTTTCTGGTACCCTGTCCTGACGCGTTTGCCCAAAGAGTGGGATGTTTGGATAGCATGTGACGGCTCATGCTGGTGGTGGAGAGGTTGTTAATATTTTTCCCCCTGCTCAGGCGGGTCTTGCACACCTTGCAAATCGCCATGGTAACATCCTCAGTGCAGTCTTCAAAGAAAGCCCAGACTTTGGAGCACCTGCCTCCTTGCTGGCGATTTCTGTTTGCTCCTCTTTTGCCTCTCACTTGAACTTCCACGCTTGTGGTGCCTGAAATTGCGCGCCGCCTACCTTGTGGCACAAGGCGAACTCGTGCAGCAGTGTGTTCTTCAACAGACTCATCTGTGCTGCTGCTACGACGGCGATGTTCTCGTTCACAAACAAAATCTGGGTCTCTGTCCACATTGTCCATACCCTCCTCTTCCATCTCCTCAAACTCGTCATATGTCATTGTGGGCCACCGCCGTGGAGTAGAGCTCCCCACAACAACCTCTGCGCAGCACACTCCAACGTCGTCTTCCAGATCTTGTCGGCCGACCTCCTGCAATTGCAACCCCTCCTGCCCAAATTGCTCTGGGATTTGGGTTTCCGAGTCCTCTTCGGACTCGCCTTGTATTTCAGTGCGCGGTGCATTTCCCACAGTTAACGGTTGTGAATCCAGGCACAACATTTCTGGCTGTTCCTCCATTGACCTTTGAAAGGTGGAAGTTTGTTGGGCTGGGAATAGCTCCTGCGAATACCCCATTGTGTCCTGAGGTAATTCATCGGACTGGTTATCTGGCAGTTGTGTGCGTGGTGTCGCTGCCGGTTGTGTCAGCTTTGTGCCCACTGGCTCCTTGTAACTGGCTGAGGACTCGGACCTCGTGCGTGATGTGCTGGTGCTGCTTAACCCACTGCTGGACGCTTGAGAGGTCATCCAAGTAATTATCTGGTCCTGTTCTTTTGGATTTGTGAGGGTTGTTGTCCTGGACAACATGGGCGGTATTGAGTGGGTTTTCTTGGGTGCTCCCCTGTGGCCTGTACGTGAACCGTCAGGGGAAACACCTCTTCCCTTGCCCCTCCCTCTTTCACCGGATTTCTTCCTCATTTCACTTATCCTTACAGTACACGCTGACTGGCAGC
This sequence comes from Hyperolius riggenbachi, assembly GCF_040937935.1. Taxonomy (NCBI): domain Eukaryota; kingdom Metazoa; phylum Chordata; class Amphibia; order Anura; family Hyperoliidae; genus Hyperolius; species Hyperolius riggenbachi. The sequence goes on from NC_090646.1 coordinate 65,972,325, forward strand.
AGTACAGTGGCAGTACAGAAATGCTATACAGTACCACTATTCCCAGCAGCGACACAGAGCACAATGCTATACAGTGACGGGTGAGCGGTGTACCACTATTCCCAGCAGCGACACAGAGCACAATGCTATACAGTGACGGGTGAGCGGTGTACCACTATTCCCAGCAGCGACACAGAGCACAATGCTATACAGTGGCGAACGAGCGGTGTACCACTATTCCCAGCAGACACAGAACAGTACACAGAATGCTATATAGTGTGGCTGAACGAGCGGTGTACCACTATTCCCAGCAGACACAGAACAGTACACAGAATGCTATATAGTGTGGCTGAACGAGCGGTGTACTACTGTTCCCAGCAGACACAGAACAGTACACAGAATGCTATATAGTGTGGCTGAACGAGCGGTGTACTACTGTTCCCAGCAGACACAGAACAGTACACAGAATGCTATATAGTGTGGCTGAACGAGCGGTGTACTACTGTTCCCAGCAGACACAGAACAGTACACAGAATGCTATATAGTGTGGCTGAACGAGCGGTGTACCACTGTTCCCAGCAGACACAGAACAGTACACAGAATGCTATATAGTGTGGCTGAACGAGCGGTGTACCACTATTCCCAGCAGACACAGAACAGTACACAGAATGCTATATAGTGTGGCTGAACGAGCGGTGTACTACTGTTCCCAGCAGACACAGAACAGTACACAGAATGCTATATAGTGTGGCTGAACGAGCGGTGTACTACTGTTCCCAGCAGACACAGAACAGTACACAGAATGCTATATAGTGTGGCTGAACGAGCGGTGTACCACTATTCCCAGCAGACACAGAACAGTACACAGAATGCTATATAGTGTGGCTGAACGAGCGGTGTACTACTGTTCCCAGCAGACACAGAACAGTACACAGAATGCTATATAGTGTGGCTGAACGAGCGGTGTACTACTGTTCCCAGCAGACACAGAACAGTACACAGAATGCTATATAGTGTGGCTGAACGAGCGGTGTACTACTGTTCCCAGCAGACACAGAACAGTACACAGAATGCTATATAGTGTGGCTGAACGAGCGGTGTACTACTGTTCCCAGCAGACACAGAACAGTACACAGAATGCTATATAGTGTGGCTGAACGAGCGGTGTACCACTGTTCCCAGCAGACACAGAACAGTACACAGAATGCTATATAGTGTGGCTGAACGAGCGGTGTACTACTGTTCCCAGCAGACACAGAACAGTACACAGAATGCTATATAGTGTGGCTGAACGAGCGGTGTACTACTGTTCCCAGCAGACACAGAACAGTACACAGAATGCTATATAGTGTGGCTGAACGAGCGGTGTACTACTGTTCCCAGCAGACACAGAACAGTACACAGAATGCTATATAGTGTGGCTGAACGAGCGGTGTACCACTGTTCCCAGCAGACACAGAACAGTACACAGAATGCTATATAGTGTGGCTGAACGAGCGGTGTACCACTGTTCCCAGCAGACACAGAACAGTACACAGAATGCTATATAGTGTGGCTGAACGAGCGGTGTACTACTGTTCCCAGCAGTGACACACAATGACTGGGGGGGACCCTGGCTAGCGTGGCTGGAGCGCGAACTACCCTGCCTGCCTACCCAAAGCTAAACCCACAGACAAATGGCGGAGATATGACGTGGTTCGGGTATTTATTTACCCGAACCACGTGACAGTTCGGCCAATCAGAGCGCGTTCGGGTCCGAACCACGTGACCCGTTCGGCCAATCACAGCGCTAGCCGAACGTTCGGGGAACGTTCGGCCATGCGCTCTTAGTTCGGCCATATGGCCGAACGGTTTGGCCGAGCACCGTCAGGTGTTCGGCCGAACTCGAACATCACCCGAACAGGGTGATGTTCTGCAGAACCCGAACAGTGGCGAACACTGTTCGCCCAACACTATTCACCACCAACACTTTCCCTGAAAAGGACAACTTCTGCAACCTCCACAAATTCAACTTTCTTACCACTTTTCCTTTCACCTCATCCAAAGTCCTTCTACCTTTCATCTCTGCATCAAACACCACACCCAACACCTTGATCTCCTGACTCATCGGCACTTTCTCCACTTTCAAAGGTACAGGCCTCCCAAAGGAAACCAGTTGGGACTTCTCCCAATTCACAGCCATTCCAGACATTCCACAAAACACCTTCACATGCAAATTTACCCTGTCAATATCAGCCTGAGACCCGCCCACAAACGACACATCATCCATATAAGCCAAATACTTCACCTGCTCTCCACCACCACCTGGCACAACAAACCCTTTCACCACTTTATCCCGCTGGACATACCTCAGCAAAGGCTCCACCACACAAATAAAAGCCATAGGCGACAGCGGACACCCCTGCCTGACTCCGGACAAAAGGGGGAATGACCTGGACAAAACCCCATTTACCAAGACTTGGCTCGAAATTCCAGTGTAAAAACTTCTAATAACTTTTAGGAGACAATCAGGGACCGATAATTTTGCCATCACCCCGAACAGGAAGGAGTGTGATACTCTATCAAATGCCTTTTCCAAATCGATACCCTCAATGACCATCGGCACTTTATTTTCCTGTGAAAAATTGATCATGTCCCTTAACAAAACCAGGTTATCGACGCTTCTTCGACCGGGGACCGCACAGGTCTGCCCCTCTCCAATCATAGATGCTATCACACTCCTTAACCTGTTTGCGACCAATTTCGCCACTATCTTGTAGTCCACATTCAACAGCGAAATCGGCCTCCAATTTTTTATCAATTTTTTGTCTCCTTTCTTATAAATCAGGGTGATGACTCCCTCCCGCATTGATGGGGACAACCGTCCAGAAGAAAAAACCTCCTGGACCACCTCCACCACTTCCCCACCAATGATAGGCCAGGCCCATCTAAAAAACTCCACTGGGAGCCCATCCTTCCCTGGAGTCTTGCCTGTTTGCATGGCACCCACTGCCGCCCATACCTCCTCCGTGGCCACTCTTTCAACTGCTGCACCTCCAACGGATCCAAACACTCCTCCAACACCTCATCACAATACTCTTCCATCTCCACATCCGACACAACATTCCCTCCTCCATACAAATCCACATAAAACTTCTGCACCTCTTCCACCACCTCAGAACCAACCACTTCTTTCTCATCCACCACCACTGACTCTAACACTTCCCTACTGGACACCACCTTCTTAAAGAAGAAACGGGAGCAAGACTCCCCCTCTTCCAAATCTCTCACTTTCGCCTGATACACAATCCTCTTCCCACGCTCCATCAACATTCCCTTCATTCGCTGTCTTGCCTCCTCCAACTCTTCCTCCACCTCATACCCCCATACCTTCATCTTCACCAGATACTGCAATCTCACTTTCCACCTTTCTTCCTCCTCTCTCTGCAAACACCTCTTCTCATTCGCCAGATTCCTGAAAAAGCCAGAAATCCTCCTCTTCACCCAATCCCACCATTCCAACAAATCCACAAAACCTCTCTTCCGGCGCACCCATCCTGCATATTCCACCCTAAATCTTTCAAGTACATCCACATCCTTCAACAACTCCACATTCAACTTCCAGACTCCCTTCCTAAACACCACTCTCTCCGACGCTTCCAGGGAACAAAGAATGGCTCTGTGATCAGAAAAAGTGACCTGTTGATAAGAGACAGCAGAAACCAACACATACCTAGAAAGTAAAAAGTAATCTATGCGTGACTTAACTGTGCCCGTATCTGAAAAGTAAGTATATTCCCTGTCCCTACTGCCTGCCGCCAAAGCTGCATCCTGCAGTCCAAAATCTGTCACAATCTGGTTGAGGATCCTACTGGTGGAGTCCAGCTTGGTCTCTCCTGACCCCACTCGATCCCCAACCGATCTTATACAGTTCAGATCGCCGGCCACAATGGTCTTAATGCGGCCTGGCAGATTGAACTTGAGCACTTGCAAAAACTCTGCCCTCTCTTTCTTGTCTGCAGGAGCGTAACAGTTAAAAAGACGGTACTGGGAACCAAAAAAATCAAAATTCACAACCATCATCCTTCCCGGAATGATGACAGCATGTGACAAAACCTTTATGCCTGGGTTATTAAACAGCACGCCAATGCCCTCATTCCTACTCTGGCAGGCAGGGGACCAGATGGCATTGCCCCCTGCCCATTCCCCAGAGCCTGGTACCGTCTTCAATATACACTCCTGCAGACAAAAAATATCCGCCCTAAAATTTGCGAGGTCCTGCAGGACTGCAGCCCGGCGGTATGAGGAGCCGATCCCCCTCACATTTACAGACAGCAGGGACAGCACCATCACCAAAAGACACCACGTGTTATGCACCCTACACTCAGCCATCATCACTTCTTGGATGCCCTGGGACTCTTCCTTAAGCCCACTGTAGCGGGCTCCTGCTTTCCTTTTCTATTTCTCTTCCTTTTTTGTTTCTTTGACTCCGCCATATTCCAGTCCTCTGGACCAGAATCTCCAGCAGCACTCGGCCCAGGCACTTCTGGGTTAATCCTCCTAGCTGGTTTGGTGTTTTTCCAGCTAGTGGGTACAGGAGACTGCGTCATATCAACTTTTAACTCTCCCTCAGAAATGTCACTGACAATACTATTTTTGACACATGGGTGTCATCACTCTCTGATTCCGTCACAGCCTCTTTTCTTTCCTGACAAGGTGGTGGATAATCGCTGTCACTCTCTTCTATCACCACCTCTTTCTCCCCTTCCACCTTCCCAGGGTCAGTTATGTCCATCTCACTCTCCTCCTCCTCATTTGCATAACCTCCTCCCACCTCCTCTGACATCATGCTGGCTGATTTCCCTCCTTTATTTGAATTTGGGGAGTCGTTCTTTTTGGAGGGAAAAGAGGGAGTCCCTTGCTGAGATCTCCCCACAGCAGTGTCAGCCTTTATCTTTTTCCCTGCGCTTTTCACAGGGCTGGAATGTGCTGGCAGAGTCTTCTGCGAAAAAGCAGAAGAAGGGGTGGAGTCAGGATTGTGCAGGGGATCAGCTGACTGTACAGCTGTTTCCCCACCTGCATTCCTCTCGTTCTCGCTGGCTGAGCCGGCTCCAGGGACTGTGGCACTACTGCTCCCAGCGGACCTGCGGCTACTAGCGTCCATGGCAGGCCGCTGGGAGTCTGTGCAGACATCAGGCACCTCTGCCTGGCTGATGAGAAGCATGGGGGAGGCTTTGGTACTGGTGGCAGGGGTCGGGGAAGCCTCAGCATGCTCTCCAGGCTCACGCTGCGGGTCCCGCTCAGCAACAGCTGAGCTGGTGACATCACTGGCATCGGGGGAATCCCGCTCTGCTTGAGAGCCAGGCACATCTTCGGGGAGCTGCTCTGGGGGGGTTTCCTCCACAAAATCTCTCTGCACAGCCCCAGCCTGACTCTCCACAGCGGGGGGACTCGGGGCAACCTCAGTCACAGCACATAAATCAGCTTCTCCAGTCCTACTCGCTGCAGACACGGCAGCGGCAGCCTTCTTGCAGGCAGGACCGGCAACATTCTGCACATCACAGGGAAACTCTGCAGACAGAGGCACAGCGTCCTCTTCACCCCCACTCCCCACAGCATCATCATTTTCATTCACATCCTCGGCAAGTTTCCTTTTTTTAACTCGCTGCGGCTTTGGCACCTCCTCTGCCTGCAGCATCTGGGAATCAGTCACATCATCCACAGGGGGGACAGGGGGGGTCTCAGCAGCGGTTGGGCCCAAATGACACACACTGGTGCCCTCTTCAGCTGCATCAGCAAAGGGAGGCTCAGTAACAGCCTCAGGGTCCCGGGGCTCCACATGGGGAGCCAGTGACCACCTCCTTCCCCTGCTGTATGAACCAGCTGCAGCAGCATACGTGTAAATCCTTGTTTTGCCACGCTTTTCACAATCTTTGGCCAAGTGGCCACTTATCCCACAGAGGTCACAAACTTTCACCTTCCTACAGCTGGAGCCAGGGTGCACTGGCTCCTTGCAATGTCTGCACCGCTCCTCAGAAACACAACTTCCGGCTCCATGCCCGAACATATAGCACCTCCGGCAGTAGAGAGGTTGCCCAGGATACGTGACATAACCTCTCTCCCCAGCAATAGAGAAAACAGGGGGCAGGTGAACTACATCATGCCAGCACCCCTCCTGCCTCTTGAACTTCACAAAAAACTTCATTTTGCTTCTGTAAACACCAATATGGTTATATATTTTTTCAGCATAGCTCACATCCTCAAAATATCTGAGCATAAACAGCCTGACCACATCTGGCTCCACAAATGGATTGTACATATGTACATAAATCTGTCTCGCCTTTTCGTTAAATAATGGCGTGACCGACTCCAACCAATTGACATAATCTTCCCTGCTCTCTCTATAATCTGCCAGCACTTTTAGCGCATCTTCCTCATTATGCATAGTAATATCATAGGCCCCTTGTCCTGGAAAATCTTGTATTGCGAACATCTTGCTCTTATTCAGCTTCAACCCCTCCACCAATACCTTATCGATGAACGCCTTTGGTCCATGCTTCCTCCAATGGATCTTTACTACAAAGCGAACTGAGTTACGAAGTTTTGGCATGCCTCCTCCACTCGACGCAGCTGCCATCCTCCCCTCGTTTATCCAGGGCCCCCACAATGAGGACCCGTACAATACCTCTCGTACCAAGACCAAGCAACTATACTGTTTTGGATTTTTTTTTTTTTTTTACCTTCAGACTATGCTTCAATCTTGACCATATCAGGACAAATATCAAGCAAAATCATCACCAGGCTATTTTTTTAATTTTCCAATTTAAAAAAGCTAAAAGAGTAGAAAAAAACCTTACATAGCTTCATCAATCCTAGCAAAACTTTGTTCAATAATAGTCACTTCTCTAGCTGAAAAAAACACCAAGCCGTCTGCCAACCTTTCCTGTAAAAAAGAACACTCATCTTTTCCAACCTCATCTAATTGAACCTCCAACCATTTTGGAAGAAAGAAGTCCAGTTTTACATTCCCTCTTTTTGCAGAAAAATAAGCCGCAGCATATGCTCTTCTTGCAGTACTGATAGACGTACCATCTTTCTTTGCAACTCTTTTGGCACCTATCTTCATATTGTTTAACAAATAGTCAATTTCCGATTGTGTACACAGCTCCAATCTTTCTTCCCAACTTTTAAACGCACGTTTTTGCTCTGGCTCTTCAGAGTCCGATAACACTCCTCTTTTAACTTTGCGGGAGACACTTTCTTCTGGAAACTCAGCTCCAACTTCACTTTCTGGCTGCCTTGTCTCTTCCTCTTTTTTTGGTTCCTCTTTACTAACTTCCTCCTTTCTATGGGGGTCTTTTTCCTCCTCTACCACCGTTCCCTCCTCCTCCACATCCTGACTTTCTCCAACCACCTCCTCCACATCCAAACTCTCTCCAACAACCTCCTCCTCCTCCTTTTCACCATCCTCCTCTCTTTCACCGTCCTCCTCCTTCTCCTCCTCCTCCTTCCTCCTTCCATCTCCACTTGTTTGGTATCTAGCCTTACTCTGGCTTCGAAAAGGACAAGTTGCAAAGAAGTGTCCCACTTTTTTACACAAATTACATCTCTTCTCCTCAGGACAGTTCTCAAATCCATGCTCTGTACTTTCACAGTTGGGACAAATCTTCACATTACAATCATCTCTGATGTGACCATATTTCTTGCAGCTCCTACAAAAGCTCTCCATTCCGTTATAGAACAGGTCACAATTGACTCGTCCCAATTTAAACCTTGCAGGGGGTCGCTGGTCATCTTTAAAGTCCACTGCCAACCTCCATTTGGATGTCCACACTCCAAACTCATTCAGTACAGGGCCCACAACTCTCACTTCTTTGCAAAATCTAGTCAGGAACACCTTGATATCCTCCACCGACAGATAAGGAGAAAATGATTTCACCACCACCATTGTCCTCTCTTGAAAATGCGGGGTAATAACAAATGCAGCCAGCCTTTCATCATTTCTTCGTCTCCGCAAAGCCACTAAAAAATCACGGTACATCCCTTCCGTCATAATGACCACATCATAGACACCACGTTTTGGGTAGTCCATCACGGCTCTCATCTCCCTTTTCTGAAGGCCAAAAACGTTCTCCAGAGCTTCAAAAAGATAGCCCAGTCCCTTTCCGTTCCAGAATATACCTGAAACGGACCGCAAATCTAACCCTCGCATATTCCGGAACCTCACTTGGCCCTCCAATGCAGGGACCCGCATCCCCCATTGCCTCCTCTGGAACGCCCTGATCCGAACCATCCTGTTCGTCCATATCGCTATGGACGATTCGCCTCCACCAGCACTACCCGAAGGCAGCGCTGGCAAGGTGATCCTTCCCGCTAACCTCCACCCCAGGCCACCCAATAGCTGCAACAGCCACAAGACTGAAGGCCGAGTGACCCAGGGTTTCGGAAACCTAATGACTAAGACCACGGTATTGATCTTAGCCAAAAGGCCGAGAAGCCATACAGACTGTTTTGGATTTTTTTTTTTTTTTTTCTTTTTTTTACCTCAGATTAGTCTTAATCTCTCCATAGAGACATAAATGCCCCCTAAAAGAGGAATCAGTCCAATCATCATATGGCATTTATTTTTATAATCTTTTTCTTGGGTCGTAAAAAATCAATATTCTCCAGAAATTAATCTTCCCCACACTCTTTCCTGTTTAGACACATAGTAACCCATTAACCTCACGGTCATATCATCCTGAGGATAATCTGACAAATTATAATGATACACCTGCATCCTTCTTACAAGCCACAATGGGAAACCGAACCTCCTCGCTGTTATAGCAGTATCTTCTCCAAGTATCTATCTCACTGCAATCATTATGCGTAAAGCAACATTATCCGACATACTATTCCACAACTTATTCGTCTCTTCCACCACCTTCACAATCTCTTTAGCACAACTTCTAGTCTGTATCACACAGTCCCTCTCAAGTGGCTCATAATACTGCCTTTCAAGCCGCACATTCGGTATACTATGTTCCAATAACACAGTCTGATGATCACCTCCTTCTCTCCCAGACGCTGCAACACATCGCCTGGGCTGCGGAGCAGGGCTATCCGGCTGCCCAGCATCTTCCACCTGAACTTCCATCTCATCATCCGAATCTTCCAGTACAACATACGGATTAGGTGAAAGGGGCACCTCTGGAGCACTCCCTACCCCCAACTTCAGCTTCTTACCCCCTCCTACTCCGCTTTCCTCCTCCTCCTTCCTCAGCCTCCCCCTCCCTCCATGCCTCATCCTTGACTTCTGCTTCTCCCACTCCATCTTATCCTGCTCCTCCTTTTTATCCATCTCTGCACCCCAATCTATGGGCTCCTCTCCCCCCCGTGCCTCCTTTACCTCACCAGAACCTACTACCTTCGACAGCAACACCGCACTCTGCTTCTTCTGCACCTTGGCCACACCCCCCACTCCTGAGGAACTACTACTCCCAGCTCGGCTACTCTGCACCTTCCCGCTGCCCATCCCACTGCTCACCTTACCTTTGCATACTGACTCCTCCCTCCTCTCTGGCTGACCCGCCTCCTCCCGCCGTCTCCCCCACTCCTGGGTGACCCCCTGCCCCTCACTCACCCCCACAATCACCTCCGCAGTCTTCCCAACACCGGACCCACTCTGCACAGCCACTTTTCGTGCCAGGGCCTCCTCCTCCTCCTCCCGCAGCACGGCTTGCACACAAGTAGCGTCACCCACCGGCTCCTCCTCCCCAGACACGTCACCATCTGCCGGTGCAGCTCCGCTCACCCTCTCTCCACGAGTCTCCTCCTCCATTCGCTCCACAGCCCGGACACAAGAATCATCACCCACGGACTCCTCAGCCGTCACATTCCCATCTTCCGCAAACAGATCCGCCTGGCTGCACGGACTCTCACCAGCCACTCCCACAATCACTCCAGCCACTCCCACACCAGTCACCTCCGCAATCACAGCCGCTGTCACCTCCGCCGCACGCTCGTCACTCACCCCAGTCTCCTGGCGGCCATCCTCCTCACTGTACTCATCACCCTCCTCACTCTCCACATCCAGCAGCCCAACATCCGCCTCCTCACCACCCAGCGTCACATCCATCACAGCCGCATCATCCAGCAACTCCTCCAACTCCCCAATCACATCGGCAACAGTATCCAGAGACGCCGAGAGCGGGACCAGGACCACCTCACTGACGTCACCACTCTCAGCACCCACACCAGTCACCTCCCCACGCTCTACAGACACCTCCCCATTCGCTGCAGCCCCGCTCTCCTGACCACGCCCACCACTCTCTGCAGCAGTCTCGTGAGACGCCAAGCCGGCAGAACCTCCGCCCTCCTCTGCCACCGGCCCGGACGCCTCCCTCCGCTCCTCAGCATCAGGTACAGTATCAAGTACAGTATCAGTAGCACGTAACACATCAGCAGCAGCAGCCAGCACAGAGCGCCCGGTGGTATTAGCACCCCAGCCAGCAAACATATTACGGCTCTCCCGAGCCACCTCAGCGTAGGAGAATAAGCTCCTCCCCCTGGTCATCTTACAGTCTCGTGCCATGTGCTCGGCCGACCCGCAGAGATCACACACACGGGGGGCCGGGCACGCAGAGGCCATGTGTCCCTTCAGCCTACAAATGCGGCAGGCTGCCTTATTGGGGCACTGGTCCCTGAAATGGCCATATAGGAAACAATATCGGCAATACTTCGGCTGCCCCTGGTAGTACACCGTGCATCTCTCACCTGCCACGGTAAAGGCAGCCGGAGGGTGCACAGTGCCACCGTACCCATCAGAGTCTTTCTTCAAAACCACCTTAAACTTGATCTTACTCCGATACATCTTATAAGGGTTATACAGTTTCTCAGCATTACCAATATCCTCACAATATTGCTTCAAAAAGGTCCTCACTGTGTGCACTTCCATAAACGGGTTCAAACAATGGACAGTCAAATACTTCACCCCAGGGTCAAACATGGGAGTGATCTGGATCTTCTGCAGCACAGGATAAGTCCCCTCCAGAACCAGCTTCTTCCAATTTTCACACAGTGCAAGACATTTCTCCTCGGTATAAAGAGAAAGATCATAAGTGCCCAATTCCACAAACTCCTGAATGGCATAGATCTCTGTTACCTGTAGGTCTAGGATATCCAGCAGCACATCGACACAGACCGTCTTCAGACTGATTTCCTTCACCGCCTCCTTATCCACCTGAATTCGCACAGAATTGCGCAGTGGCGTTCTCCTGGGCTCCGTCATCGCAGCAACCAGCTAGATGACCTTCGCCCCTCTGGTGTTCCCGGGGCCCCCAAAAGGAGACCCCCCTCTAAACCTCCTGACTCAGAACTAAATACAGACACACTTGGTCTAAGCCAAAAGGCTGAGCGGCGATGCACAGCCTGATTCGGATTGTTTGATCCTTATCAGTGCATGGCATGGATTAATTTGGCTCTATGCAGTAGGGCTTCTAACACCGAGAGATATAGACTAACCAGCAAGCTCATGGTGACCCAGAACTCATTAGAGTGTGTAAGAGACTACAATGGTCCTAAAAGCCCCCTTCCCTTACTAAGATGTTAAGAAAAACAAAAGTTTGCTTTCTTAAAACAGAAAGAATTTGCGATAATTCTGGTTGGAGTGAGCTTGAGATGTTTCCCAGAGCATCACTGCTGAATATATGCAAATTAACCATTCTACCCTTAGAAGCTAAACACACCTCCAGTGTAACAGTGTAAGAATGTCTGCAGTTTACATTTTCCAGTGAAATTTTTAATTTGTCTTTTTTTGGTTATGGGAATAAAAAGTATCCTATACTTTATTCCAGGTAATGTACTATGTGTGTGCCAAATTTCATTCAAATCCGTTCAGCCGTTTTTGCGTGATCGAGTAACAAACATCCACACATCCAAACATCCAAACATCCGAACTTTCCCATTTATTATATTAGTAGGATATAGTCAATTGACTTGTTGCATTGGTCAGCTCTCCTTAAGTAGACTGGTCAGCTCTCCTTGTCTACCTGTTTATCAGAGCAGTGTGGAAGAATAGATTACGTCTAAAAAGTGTCACACATGTAAATAGATTAGATCTGAGAGGCGGTAACAGGATAGGGCGTATCACCCGGCATCAATGACACCCGGCGTATAAGAGGACTCCCAACTTTTCAGAAGATTTTCAAGGGTTAAAAAGTAGTCTTATACGCAGGAATATACAGTATGTACGGGCTGACGGTAATGTAACATAACTGATCGTCGCACAGAATAGCTGGGCATTAGTTACATCTAAATAGTTCTATTTAAAGTTTAGCGTTGACAAATGTCCCGATTAGCAGCCATGTCTGTCTTCAATAGATCAACGCATTGCTAATTTATGCGGTTTTTGCCTGACATGTTTAAATGCAAACGCCGTGAGTTATGGGTAAAGGGCTTATGGAAGAATCCATCTTATGTTTCCTTTGCCAGTTGTAACAAATTTTACATTTTTCTTGCAGCTAAATCCAATTTATAACACATCATTCCACATAGCGCAGCAAAGTTGGACGAAAGTCAATGTTTTGAAACAGGCAAATGATGCTCGACGGATACAAGAAACTGTTTCTCCTCTTTCAAGTTTTAGAGGAAAAAATATTGCTTTATAGTTTTCCATTGAATGCCCCAAAGTCAAATGAACGCAAGCCTTCTGAAATACTAATGCAACAGCTACTAACCTTAAGGATAATGTCATAAAAAGCTATAAAGGATACGAAAACTATGAACACTCAAATGTAGATGCACTAAAGTTTAGTGACTAAACGATCCATCTCCCAGGGACAAGTACAAAAGATAAATGATGGTGCATACCTCCGTAATAAGATTAAAATATCGAGGTGCAGGCACTTACTGTTTGCTTTACTTTGCAATGTATTCTGTGTGAATAGATCCTTAAAGTGGTTCTGACTTCTGAACTTCTGTAGGAACTACTATAAACATAGGATAGTAACCCCACACCCTTTACATTAAGGTTCACATTAAAAAATAGCACTCGTTAGAAAAATGCCTGGTGTTCAAAGACTTATCTATATATATAATAGGCTAAGTGCCTCGACCACCGAGCTCGAGGGGGTAGCGGGCAGGAAGAGGTTATTGTGCATAGCGGCAGGGAGGGGGGTCGGATACCCCTTCCCTCACCTGGGTCCCCAATCAGTGCTCCCCCTCAAGCTTAACTTTAGCAGCAGCCGCCGTTATTACTAAGAGGCAGTGGGCGGGGATGACTCACCTCTTCCGCGCTCCACTATCGTCACTTCCTGCAATGCTGTCCACTTACAATAGAGAGTATGCTACGCTGCGGGTCGGCTAGTACTATATAGCTCACCTATGGTGTAACAAAAAAAAACATGCTAATGCTGCAAAGTTATAAAGAAAGACGTGGTATGTTGTGTGTGTAAGGAGGAAGATGAATCCAGCGACATCTCCCCGGTGACGAGCGTTCCACATTCGGGTATGTGTGACGTAACACAACGGCACACGGTGGGTGTGAACAGAAAGCCAAGCGAACGCGGTACTTTGTCAGGGATCTTAAAGATCCAATCTGCCGTGACCTCTGAACATGCTGTAACCCTCTCTCCCTATGGTGGACTGTATCACTGATTTTATGATGTTACAATACATTTTGGCATTTCATACTGCATGTGCCCGGCCACCTTCTCTTTTTTTTTGAGCGGTTAGTCTCTGCATGGGCTTAGAGCACTCCAGTGGGCTATTATAGCAGGTCCTGTGCACCTATCCTTTCTCCAAGGCATCCAATAGTAATACGCTGTGATGGTTGTTGTCGCCGTGTGCTGATAAACAATGTTTGTGCTCCTGTATGCAAGTTGCGAGTTCACGGAAACGATCACTTGCCACTCAGAGTATCGCCGGTTGTCAGGAAAATCTCCAGGAAAATTGTGTCGCGGGTAGGGGCCGTAAGAATTGTTGCTATAGCCAAGTATCAGCCAGGTTCTGACATGTAGCTCCATCCCCTTGCAGAGAAAGGCCTTGGCTTTTTCTCTATCCCCTGCGCTGAAACAGAAAAGGCTGGACTAAGCCATTTGCAGTTCTAGGCACAATGGGGCCCTGGGCAATAATGGCATAGGGCCCCTTTCATGCCCCTCCCCAGAAACGGCATTAGGCCTTTTGTTTCTGACTCCCCCCTTCTCCGGGCCCCGAGCCAGCTAGAGGAACCCAAAGTCCCTCCCCCCAGTGTGCAGTGGTACTCAGGGTCCCCTGCAAAGTATTCAGCAGCACAGCAGACTCACAAGTCTACACGGCCGGCATGCTCCTGCATCACTCTGCATGCTTCCATCTTCATACCCATTTGCACTTCTTCTCAGTGATTTGGCACATACAACTCACGTAACGTGCTGTCAGGGTCACTGAGAAGATGTGGTTTGAGAGGGTGAAGACAGGGAACAAGCAGACTGATAGAGGAGTGTGCCAGACAGGTGAGTTTGCTCTGTTGCCAAATAATCTGCAAGGGTCCCTGGGACCCGAAGGTGGAGGGTGGAGGGTTAGGCCTTGGTAGGGGGAGGGTTCTGTGTGAGAGTAGGGTTAGGTTAGGTCATAGTAAAATATTGGTAAAGATAACAGATATATCGGAATTAAGTAGTAGAATATTGTTATCATACCTCCCAACTTTTTGAGATGAGAAAGAGGGACACTTAAGCCACACCCCTGCCACACCCCTAATCATGCCCCCATCACTCCCCTAATCACGCATACGATAAGAATTTTATAAGAAAAATATGTTGTTTTATCATTCCAACCACACTGGTCCTTTCTATCCTGGTTTATTCTCCTTAATTTTAACATTTTAAAATTAGTAATATATATATTAATTTAAAGGATGGGAATAAAGCTTAAAGGAATACTTAAGTCTAAAAAAAAAAATGAGATTTACTCACCCGGGGCATCCCTCAGCCCCCTGAAGCTGGATGGTGCCTGTCCCCGCCGGCGGCTACTTCCGGGTTTGGCGACAGCCGCCGACAGGCTGGGGACGTGAGTGATTTTCCGCGTTCCCAGCCGCTATACCACCCTCTATGCTGCAATAATATATCACATTTACGCTATAGCAGCACAGAGGGTGATATAGCGGCAGGGAACGCGGAAAATCACTCGCGTTCCCAGCCTGTCAGCGGCTGTCGCCGAACCCGGAAGTAGCCGCCGGCGGGGACAGGACGATCGGAGCGGGGCTGCGAGGGCACACCATACAGCTTCAGGGGGCTGAGGGATGCCCCGGGTGAGTAAATCTCATTTTTTTTTTAGACTTAAGTATTCCTGTAAAGTCAATCAAACACATTTTTTAGTAGAGAAAAAAAATAAATATATATATATATATAAATATATATATATATATATATATATATATATATATATATATATTTACATATAAAGAGGGACAAAATCCTGAAATAGGGACAAATGAGGAGGAAAGAGGGACAGGGCTTCCCAAGAGGGACTGTCCCTCTGAAAGAGGGACAGTTGTTATGTTCTACTAGCCAGAGAGCCCCCCCCCCCCATCCCCATGTAGCCAAAGAGCCCTCCTATTTAGGTGGCCAGAGGGTGGCGCTGGTAACAGCGCCCCTGCCCTGTAATGTCATCAATTAACAGTGAGATGGGCAGCACGGTGGTGTAGTTATTAGCACCCTTGCCTTGCAGCACTGGGTCCCCAGTTTGAATCCCAGCCAGGGCACTAGCTGCATGGAGTTAGTATGTTATTCACATGCCTGTGTGGGTTTCCTCCAGGCCCTCCAGTTTCCTCCCACCCCCCTCCAAAAAAACCCAAACATACAGATAAGTTAATTGGCTCCGCCTAAATTGGCCCTAGACTACGATACATACACTACACGATACATACATAGGCATATGACTATGGAGGGGATTAGATTGTGAGCCCCTCTGAGGGACAGTTAGTGACAAGACTACATACTCTGTACAGTGCTGCAGAAGATGTTGATGCTATATACATACTAAATAATAATAATAATTAGGGATGTCTACGAATCCCTCGAATACTGGGAAATATTTGAGATTTGTGGATTCAAATCCCGACGCCATTTACCGCTCGTCAAATTTGCTGAATGCAGATGCTGCGTCCCTGCGCATTCGCCGCTCGCCCTCGTCTTCCTCCGTCCCCTCGCGCCTCCTCTGCTCACCCCCCGTATAGTTAAAAAGTATCCGCTCACCTATCCAGCGCGGAGCTCGGAGCGGCAGACCTCACGCTGACTTCCTTATTCCCCCTAGTGACTGGCTTTTACTATTACGTCATCAGTAAATGCTGGTCCGGCCACTAGGGGGAACAGGGAAGTCAGGAAGAGGTCTGCAGCTCTACGCTCCACGGGGAAAGTGAGCGGCAACTTTTTTATGCAGGTGGGGTGAGCAGAAGGAGGCCGCGGGGGAATGGGGGAGCAAAGGGCTACTTTGTAAAGGCCCCTCTACCTTCCTACCTCTACCTACCTACCTACCTACGCGAAGGCCCCTATACCTACCTACCTACCGCTACCTACCTACGTGAAGGCCCTATACCTACCTACCTACCTATGTGAAGGCCCCTATACCTACCTACCTACTTCTACCTATCTAGGTGAAGGCCCCTATACCTACCTACCTACCGCTACCTACCTACGTGAAGGCCCCTATACCTACCTACCTACCGCTACCTACCTATGTGAAGGCCCCTATACCTACCTACCTATGTAAAGGCCCCTATACCTACCTACCAGGGGCGTAACTAGGCCCCACCGGGCCCCCCTGCAGATTTTCTGAGCGCCCCCCCCCCCCGGGGCCCGCTCGCGGCCGTTTTGTGGGTGCTGGAGGGGTGGCAGCATGAGGGGAAAGCCTTGCCCACAGTCGGCGGGGAGAGGGGTAGTTCCCCCCTCTCCCTCACCTCGGGGCTCTCCCCTCTGCGCTCCCCTCCAGCTCGTAAGTGTCTGTGGGGCTGTGGTGGGCAGCGAGCGGCGGGCAGATACATACCTGCTTCCGTGCGTTCCATCGGAGACTTCTCCCTCTAGCGGCTGACGTCACTTCCGGAAGCGGGCCCCAGGGGGGGGGGGCGGGCCCCCCCGCGGGCGCAGGGGCTGCAGGGCCTATTCCTACGCCCCTGCTACCTACCTCTTCCTACCTACGTGAAGGCTCCTATACTTACCTATTTACCTCTACCTACCTACGTGAAGGCCCAATACCTACCTACCTACCTATTTGAAGGCCCCTGTACCTACCTACCTACCGCTACCTACCTACGTGAAGTCCCTATACCTACCTAACAACCTACCTATGTGAAGGCCCCTATACCTACCAATCTACCTACTTCTACCTACCTAGGTGAAGAAAAACAAAAGTTTGCTTTCCTAAAACAGAAAGAATTTGCGATAATTCAGGTTGGACTGAGCTCGAGATGTCTCCCAGGCACCACTGCTGAATAAGGTGAAGGCCCCTATACCTACCTACTGCTACCTACCTACGTGAAGACCCCTATACCTACCTACCTACCGCTACCTGCCTACGTGAAGGCCCCTATACCTATCTACCTAACTACCTACCTATGTGAAGGCTCCTATACCTACCAACCTACCTATGTGAAGGCCCCTATAACTACATACCTCTACCTACCTAAGTGAAGGCTCCTATACCTACCTACCTACCTCTACCTACCTATGTGAAGGCCCCTATACCTACCTACCTCTACCTACCTAAGTGAAGGCTCCTATACCTACCTACCTACCAACCTACCTATACTGAAGGCCCCTATACCTACCAACCTACCTACTTCTACCTACCTAGGTGAAGGCCCCTATACCTACCTACCTACCGCTACCTAACTACGTGAAGGCCCCTATACCTACCTACCAACCTACCTATGTGAAGGCCCATATACCTACCTACCTCTTCCTACCTGCATGAAGGCTCCTATACCTACCTCTACCCACCTACGTGAAGGCCCCTATACCTACAAACCTACCTACCTCTACCTACCTACATGAAGGCCCCTATACCTACCAACCTACCTGTACTGAAGGCCCCTATACCTACCAACCTCCCTACTTCTACCTACCTACGTGAAGGCCCCTATACCTACCTACCTACCGCTTCCTACCTACGTGAAGGCCCCTATACCTACCTACCTACCTACCTACCTACCTATGTGAAGGCTCTTATACCTATACCTACCTACCTACGTGAAGGCTCCTATACCTACCTACTAACCTACCTATGTGAAGGCCCCTATACCTACCTGCCTCTACCTACCTACGTGAAGGGTCCTATACCTACCTACCTACCTACCTCTACCTACCTACGTGAAGGCCCCTACCTACCAACCTACCTATACTGAAGGCCCCTTTACCTACCTACCTATACTGAAGGCACATGTACCTTGCTACCTATACTGAGGGCCCATATACTCTGCTACCTATACTGAAGGCACATGTACCTTGCTACCTATACTAAAGGTACACATGTACCTTGCTACCTATACTGAAGGCACATGTACCTTGCTACCTATACTGAAGACTCATACCTTGCTACCTATACTGAAGGCACATATACCCTGCTACGTATACTGAAGGCACATATACCTTGCTACCTATACTGAAGGCCCATGTACCCTGCTACTTATACTAAGGGCTCTTATACCTTGCTACCTATACTGAAGGCCCCTATACCCTGCTAGCTATACTGAAGACCCAAACACCCTGCTTCCTATACTGAAAGCTGCCTATATTGAAGGCACCTATACCTAGCTAGCTATACTGTGGGTACCTATGCCTGGGTACCTATACTGCGGGCAATTATACCACGGATCGCACAATTCTTATGTGCAGGATTCGTTAGATTCATGATTTGAAAGGTTCAAGATATTCGAGAGCCTTTTTAGATTCGTATTTGTATTTGAATTTGAAGAAATTGTGGATTCGTCCCATCCCTAATAATAATAATAATAATAAAAGATGGGACCATGAGGACCAGGAAGGACATTGGGTGCATTTGTGGATCATAGAGAGAGTTAAAGTGTACCAGAGCTGACGACCTATGAAAAATCGATACTTAACCGGGGCTTCCTCCAGCCCCATAAACAAGTGTGAGTCCTTCGGTCTGCTGTTCAGCTGCGATCAGCCCCGCTAATGGGCTCAGTCGGGTTCAGTCTGGGTCTTCTGCGCATGCAAGGGGCACCTGGTGTAGCCGAAATTCTAAATTCATCTACAAAGGGTGCCCAGTGTAGCCAAAATACTACGTTTGTCTACAAAGAGCACCTGGTATAGCCGAGAGGCCAAATTCGGCTACAAAAGGTGCCTGCTGTAGATGAAAAGGTAGTTTATAAAAAGCATGATGTTATAGGCAAAATTTGTTGGACTATAAAAGGGCACTGGATATAGCCTAGAAAAGTGATATAGCTGAGAAAAGTGATTACTATGACCTAACGTCTCCCTACTCTCACACAGAACCCTCCCCAGGTGCCTAACCTTAACCCCCTAGTGGTGCCTAACCCTAAGACCCCCCCTGGTGGTGCCTAACCCCCCTAGTGGTGCATTACCCTATGACACTCCTGGTGGTGCCTAACCCTAAGAACCCCCTGGTGGTGCCTAATCCTAAGACTCCCCTGGTGGTGCCTAACAATAAGACTCCCCTGGTAGTGCCTAACCCTAAGTCTACCCTGGTGGTGCCTAACCCTAGTACCCTCCTGGTGGTATCTAACCCTAAGAACCCCCTGGTGATTACTATGACCTAACATTTCCCTACTCTCACACAGAACCCTCCCCTTGTGTAGTGTTGGGCGAACATCTAGATGTTCGGGTTCGGGCCGAACAGGCCGAACATGGCCGCGATGTTCGGGTGTTCGACCCGAACTCCGAACATAATGGAAGTCAATGGGGACCCGAACTTTTGTGCTTTGTAAAGCCTCCTTATATGCTACATACCCCAAATTTACAGGGTATGTGCACCTTGGGAGTGGGTACAAGAGGAAAAAAAAATTTAGCAAAAAGAGCTTATAGTTTTTGAGAAAATCGATTTTAAAGTTTCAAAGGGAAAACTGTCTTTTAAATGCGGGAAATGTCTGTTTTCTTTGCACAGGTAACATGCTTTTTGTCGGCATGCAGTCATAAATGTAATACATATAAGAGGTTCCAGGAAAAGGGACCGGTAATGCTAACCCAGCAGCAGCACACGTGATGGAACAGGAGGAGGGTGGCGCAGGAGGAGAAGGCCACGCTTTGAGACACAACAACCCAGGCCTTGCATGAGGACAAGAAGCGTGCGGATAGCATGCTTTGTACCACCATGCAGTCATAAATGTAATAAAGATAAGTGGTTCAATAAACAGGGACCACGCGGCAACGCTAACCCAGCAGCAGCACACGTGATGGAACAGGAGGAGGCGCAGGAGGAGAAGGCCACGCTTTGTGAGACACAACAACCCAGGCCTTGCATGAGGACAAAAAGCGTGCGGATAGCATGCTTTGTAC
Source organism: Hyperolius riggenbachi (assembly GCF_040937935.1). Classification (NCBI taxonomy): domain Eukaryota; kingdom Metazoa; phylum Chordata; class Amphibia; order Anura; family Hyperoliidae; genus Hyperolius; species Hyperolius riggenbachi. The sequence goes on from NC_090646.1 coordinate 65,992,766, forward strand.
CGCCATGTAGTCATAAATGTAATAAAGATAAGAGGTTCAATAAACAGGGACCACGCGGCAACGCTAACCCAGCAGCAGCAGCAGCAGCAGCACACGTGATGGAACAGGAGGAGGCGCAGGAGGAGAAGGCCACGCTTTGTGAGACACAACAACCCAGGCCTTGCATGAGGACAAAAAGCGTGCGGATATAGCAGCAATGCTTTTTGCCGCCATGCAGTCATAAATGTAATACAGATGAGAGGTTCAATAAACAGGGACCGGAAACGCTAAACCATCCCAGATGTTCATCGGTCATGTTACTTGGTTGGGGTCCAGGAGTGTTGCGTAGTCGTTTCCAATCCAGGATTGATTCATTTTAATTTGAGTCAGACGGTCTGCATTTTCTGTGGAGAGGCGGATACGCCGATCTGTGATGATGCCTCCGGCAGCACTGAAACAGCGTTCCGACATAACGCTGGCTGCCGGGCAAGCCAGCACCTCTATTGCGTACATTGCCAGTTCGTGCCAGGTGTCTAGCTTCATGCCCGGTTTCAGGTCCAGCGGTGCCAGCCACAAATCCGTCTGTTCCTTTATTCCCCTCCAAATTTCCTCCCCTGTGTGCTGCTTATCCCCAAGGCAGATCAGCTTCAGCAACGCTTGCTGACGCATGCCAACAGCTGTGCTGCACTGCTTCCACGATCCTACTGCTGCTGGTGCTGGGTTAGCATTTCCGGATGAGGTACAGCTTTGAGATGCGTTGGAGGAGAAGGAGTCAGAGAGGTAGGTGCTGCTGTTGTTATCCAGCTGTTTGCGGCGTGGGCAACACCCGCGCCGTAGCAGGTGAGGAATCGCTGCCAGGCTCCACAAGGTTCACCCAGTGCGCGGTAAGGGAGATGTATCGACCCTGGCCGAACGCACTCGTCCAGGTGTCAGTGGTGAGGTGAACCTTGCAGGCAACGGCATTCTTCAAGCTTCGGGTTATTTAGCTGACCACGTGCTCATGCAACTCAGGCACTGCAGAGCGCGCAAAGTGGTAGCGGCTGGGAACCACGTAACGTGGGATGGCCACTGACATCATGCCCTTGAAGCTGTTTGTCTCCACCACTCGATATGGCAGCATTTCGCAGGCCAGAAGCTTGGCTATGCTGGCTGGCTGTTACTGCCACGGCCCGGGGGTCATTTGCTGGCAATTTCCTCTTGTGCTCAAACATCTCAGAAACAGACAACTCAACCGTAGCGCTGCACACCGAAGGGCTGTTGGTTGTTGTGTTTGATGAACACTGGGAGACCTCAAGAGCACTAGTCCGGAAAGTGACAGTGTCAGCATCGTCTGATGTTTGTGAATGTTGTGAACCACGCAATGGCTGGGCTACTGCTGCTGCTGAGGCGGGTCTGGTGGTGAGTCTGGTGAACCCAAGGGAGGCAGTGTTGCTGGTGGTACCCTGTCCTGCCGCGTTTGCCCACAGAGTGGGATGTTTGGATAGAATGTGGCGGCTCATGCTGGTGGTGGAGAGGTTGTTAATACTTTTCCCCCTGCTCAGGCGGGTCTTGCACACCTTGCAAATCGCCATGGTAACATCCTCAGTGCAGTCTTCAAAGAAAGCCCAGACTTTAACTGGCTGAGGACTCGGACCTCGTGCGTGATGTGCTGGTGCTGCTTAACCCACTGCTGGACGCTTGAGAGGTCATCCAAGTAATTATCTGGTCCTGTTCTTTTGGATCTGTGAGGGTTGTTGTCCTGGACAACATGGGCAGTATTGAGTGGGTTTTCTTGGGTGCTCCCCTGTGGCCTGTACGTGAACCGTCAGGGGAAACACCTCTTCCCTTGCCCCTCCCTCTTTCACCGGATTTCTTCCTCATTTCACTTATCCTTAAAGTACACGCTGACTGGCAGCAGTACAGTGGCAGTACAGAAATGCTATACAGTGGTGGGTGAGCGGTGTACCACTATTGTCAGCAGTGACACAGAGCACAATGCTATACAGTGGCGGGTGAGCGGTGTACTACTGTTCCCAGCAGACACAGAGTGGAAGTAAACACAATGCTATATAGTGTGGCTGAGCCGTGTACACAGAGTGGCATTAAACACAATGCTATATAGTCTGCTATATAGTCACCCCGAACAGGGTGATGTTCTGCAGAACCCGAACAGTGGCAAACACTGTTCGCCCAACACTACTGGGAGGGAACGCAGATTTTAGTACCTAAACACACGATACAACATGTTTTCCGGGGTCGGACTCTGAGGCACATACAGATGGTCCCGATCATCATCCTCATCATACAACTCTTCTCCTGAGTCTGACCCACCCACCACCTCTGCCACCCCAACATCCCCAGACACAGACCCCTCATCGTCCTCAACATTAACTTGGGATGCTGGCCTGAGCCAGACCTCCTCCTCCACATCAGGCCCCATCATCTCCTCAATGGCAGCCCTCATTAATCGCTCTGGCGACGGACTGATGGACACAACGTTCTCCTCCGGGGAGGGCTGCTGCTGACCACTGGCTGCTGGGGTGGATGTTATAGCTTGCGTGGGGCGTTGGCTGTTGCTGTTGTTGGGAGTGCTGCTCACAGCGGAGGTCTCTGGGGAACTCATGTTGAGCTCATATAGTGGTTGACGGTGAGTGGAGTATTACTGATCCCAGCAATATACACACTGACTGGCAGAGTACGCAATGCTATATAGTGTGGCTGAGCGAGGTACACAGAGTGGCAGTAAACAGAATGCTATATAGTGTGGCTGAGCGAGCGGTGTACCACTATTCCCAGCAGACACAGAACAGTGAACAGAATGCTATATAGTGTGGCTGAGCGAGCGGTGTACCACTATTCCCAGCAGACACAGAACAGTGAACAGAATGCTATATAGTGTGGATGAGCGAGCGGTGTACCACTATTCCCAGCAGACACAGAACAGTAAACAGAATGCTATATAGTGTGGCTGAGCGAGCGGTGTACCACTATTCCCAGCAGACACAGAACAGTGAACAGAATGCTATATAGTGTGGCTGAGCGAGCGGTGTACCACTATTCCCAGCAGACACAGAACAGTGAACAGAATGCTATATAGTGTGGCTGAGCGAGCGGTGTACTACTGTTCCCAGCAGACACAGAACAGTACACAGAATGCTATATAGTGTGGCTGAACGAGCGGTGTACTACTGTTCCCAGCAGACACAGAACAGTACACAGAATGCTATATAGTGTGGCTGAACGAGCGGTGTACCACTATTCCAAGCAGACACAGAACAGTGAACAGAATGCTATATAGTGTGGCTGAGCGAGCGGTGTACCACTATTCCCAGCAGACACAGAGTGGCAGTAAACAGAATGCTATATAGTGTGGCTGAGCGAGGTACACAGAGTGGCAGTAAACAGAATGCTATATAGTGTGGCTGTGCAAGCGGTGTACTACTATTCCCAGCAGACACAGAGTGGCAGTAAACAGAATGCTATATAGTGTGGCTGAGCGAGGTACACAGAGTGGCAGTAAACAGAATGCTGAGCGAGCGGTGTACTACTATTCCCAGCAGCGACACACAATGACTGGGGGGGACCCTGGCTAGCGTGGCTGGAGCGCGAACTACCCTGCCTGCCTACCCAAAGCTAAACCCACAGACAAATGGCGGAGATATGACGTGGTTCGGGTATTTATTTACCCGAACCACGTGACAGTTCGGCCAATCAGAGCGCGTTCGGGTCCGAACCACGTGACCCGTTCGGCCAATCACAGCGCTAGCCGAACGTTCGGGGAACGTTCGGCCATGCGCTCTTAGTTCGGCCATATGGCCGAACGGTTTGGCCGAGCACCGTCAGGTGTTCGGCCGAACTCGAACATCACCCGAACAGGGTGATGTTCTGCAGAACCCGAACAGTGGCGAACACTGTTCGCCCAACACTACCCTTGTGGTGCCTAACCCTAAGACCCCCCCTGGTGGTGCCTAACCCTAATACCCCCCCTCTCGCTTGTGATGCCTAATCCTAACCCCCCTGCACCCCCGAATCAAAAATCTCCGCTATAAAAGGGTGCCCTTTTGTAGCAGAATAAAAAGCCTTGTAGCCAAAGACCTTGTAGCTGAATTAAAAATATGAGCAACAGTGGGGCTCCCTTTTGTAGCCAAATTGAAAACCTTGTAGCCGAAATGAAAACTCAGGAGCCCTTCCACCTTGTAGCCAAAATTTGCAGAAATAACATTTAAGTCTATGGAGGCACCCTTTTAATGCAGATGGCTCAGGCACCCTTTTCAACTTATTCCGAACGGCAGACCGAGGGAGTACGGCGGGGGACTCACACATATTTATGGGGCTGAAGGAAGCCCCGGGTAAGTGTCGATTTCTCATAGGTCATCGGCTCTGGTACACTTTAACTTAACTCCCTCCCAGTGCACTCTCTTCATGCTACACCCCCCCCCCCCCCACCGCTGCATCCCCTCTGCTGCTGTGCCCCAGCCAATGTCCCGCCCTGTCTGGGCCTAGAAGAAGGCATGCATCCAGGGGCGTAACAACAGACCCTGCAAGGGATGCAGCCGCAGGGGGGCACAAGAACCACAGGGGGTCCCGTCCTGAGAGACTGACAACTAAGGGCAAGGAGAGAAAAAACAATCTGTTCTCTGCACAATTGTTCTAGTGATTGCATCTGCTCAGCCACTGATAACAAATCATACAAAGTTTTGTATTCAAAGATTTGTAGAGTTCCTATTCAGAGTGCAGGGGTAGGGTGCCCCATCCAAAGTTTTGCAGGAGGTCCCTGTGATTTCTAGTTACGCCCCTGAGTGCATCTTCCTCATATCTATATGTAAAACCAACAATCCGGATTTGGACTTCCCAGTGCCCTAGGCCCGGTACCACCAACCGCCCCCCCCCCCCCCCCCCCCCCCCCCCCACACACACACACACACACACACACTCAGGGTGCATACACACATCAGACCATAGTCTTTGGAAAATGAAGGATCACAGACCAATTTTACCCCCTTCCATGTAGTATGAGGGCCATACCTACAAAGTCTATTCTATTGAGCTGAACTCCCCATCAGATAGAAATCTTTGCAAGATGCTGCACACAAAGATGCTGTACACATGCAACAGATCAGTATCTGCAAAAGATCTGTTCCTGCAAAAGATCCGTTTCTGCAAAATGCATTCATAGTCTATGATATCTGCAGATCCTCATACACACCTTGTTTAACAAACATTCATCTGCAGATCAGATCCACCAGGATGGATCTTCAGATCTGCAGATGATTGTCTGATCTGCAGATAATTGTCTGTTAAACAAGGTGTGTATGAGGATCTGCAGATATCATAGACTATGAATGCATTTTGCAGGAACGGATCTTTTGCAGGAACAGATCTTTTGCAGATATTGATCTTTTGAACGTGTTCAGCATCTTGCAAAGATTTTTATCTGATGGGGAGTTCAGCTCCATAGAATAGACTGTGTAGGTATGGCTCTCGGACTCCATGGAAGGGGGTAAAATTGTTCTGTGATCTTTTATTTTCCAAAGACTGTGGTCTGATGTGTGTATGAGCCTTTAGGAAAATGAAAGATCACAGACCAATGTTACCCCCTTCCATGTAGTATGAGAGCCATACCTACACAGTCTATTCTTTGGAGCTGAACTCCCCATCAGACAGAAATCTTTGCAAGATGCTGCACACAAAGATGCTGTACACATTCAAAAGATCAGTATCTGCAAAAGATCTGTTCCTGCAAAATGCATTCATAGTCTATGATATCTGCAGATCATCATACACACCTTGTTTAACAGACATTCATCTGCAGATCCGATCCACCAGGATGGATTTTCAGATCTGCAGATGATTGTCTGATCTGCAGATAAATGTCAGTTAAACAAGGTGTGTATGATGATCTGCAGATCTCATAGACTATGAATGCAATTTGCAGGAACGGATCTGTGGCAGGAACAGATCTTTTGCAGATACTGATCTTTTGTGTCTGTACAGCATCTGTGTGTGCAGAATCTTGCAAAGATTTTATCTGATGGGGAGTTCAGCTCCATAGAAAAGACTGTGAAGGTATGGCTCTCATACTACATGAAGGGTGGTAAGATTGGACTGTGATCTTTCTTTTTCCAAAGACTATAGTCTGATATGTGTATGAGCCTTAACGATCACTTGTTTGCAGGATACCTATGAATGTTTTCTCTCTGAAAAATGATGAATGATTGTTTTTCCTGTTAGAGCAGTGAGTCCCTAATGCCTGGTACGCACCAGATAGATGGGTTGAATCGATTTTCCGATCACTTATACAAAGTCGATTAGAAAAATGATCAGAAATCAGATTAGACCTGTCAGAAATAATCAATTTGAACCCATCTATCTGATGACAAATTGCATGGTGTGTACCAGGCATGAAGTAGCAGAGCGGCATTCATCTCCCTCTCTGCTCTTCTGTAATCACAGATCTGTTGCGTTTATTTTATAGTATTTATTGTACTGATTCTTTCACAGGTGTTTTTTTACTGCCAACACGGTACAAATATATATTTTTTTTAATTTTTAGTGTATGTTATTACTTTTGGTATACAAAACAGAATGTAACAATACAAAAGTATACAACAGTACATTTGTAATTATAATTATAGAGAAGTTGTCTATCTCATACTAGACTACTGCTGCCTTTAAAATGAGCCAGCAAGGGGTTAAGATTTAGCTTAGAAGGGGCTGCCATAAATCTCTCTAAGGAAAAAAAAAACCTTATCTGTATAAGATTTACAATCCGGGGGAGAGAGGAGAAGGAATGGCTCAAGTCATTAACAGAATCTGACCAGCAATACATTGTTTAGCCCAGCTTGAGTTGTAAAGTGGAAATAATTCTGTTAAAATGTTTACTTTTACTGGATCAGAAATTGTCTACATTGTGATCCATGTTTCTCTCACCCCTGGCAATAAACTGAAGTGTGTATGTTCAGTAGATAGCACTGTCTCATCGCACACCACGAAGTAAGGAAAATACACGGAGCTCTGGAATTCTGACTGTGTGTGCAGCAAAGTCAGGGCGCTTTGGAGCAGGAGAAATGATTTATTTTGACATGCAGCCTCTTATCTCTCTCAGGTCCTGCCGCCCTTTTATCCTTCTGATTTTTTTCCGCCCTAGGCCGTGACCTTTGCGGCCTTTGCAGAAATCCGGCCCTGTCCCCTGTTATCCGAAGTATTATGTGTATCTGCTGCTAGCTGCATGTGAGTTACAGACAAGACAAGTTTTCTCTAATTTTTACACTTTTACGACTCCCTGCTTCTTACACTCCAGAAAAAAGTTGTCAAGGGCAGCAATGTGACGCTCTGCAGGAATTAAACAAAAACAAACCTTTGAATACAGTATTCACACATCAGCAGAAGATTGTTCTGGCACCTGTAGCAATATATTATTTAAAAATTTGAGTGAACAAAAACATAGTTTTTACCGCAAAATTAATTTGCCGTGAAACGATGTCACATCCCTGTTACAAATGCCTGTTTATGAATGATTGGTTCTCTTGATGTTTTGACTCCGTTTGCAGCGTTTTCTCCACTTATAAATTCAGCAGACAAGAATTCAATTCAGTTAAGTATGATCTTTCCCTAAAAAAAAATTATGAGGTACCTTTAATGACAAATGCCTTTTAATGTGGAAATAGTATAGCCGCTCTTCATCATCATTCTCTGTTGCATCACTACATACAGAACACCCTTTGTACTCTAAGCAGCACAGAGGCGGAGCTGCTAGATGGCAATTAAGACAGCCCCTCCCCCATCTGCAGTAAACATGGAATCTATCCCACCTTAAAGGGGCACTATGGCGAAAACTTTAAAATATGTGCAAACATATACAAATAAGAAGTACATTTTTTCCAGAGAAAAATGAGCCATACATTACTTTTCTCCTATGTTGCTGTCACTTACAGTAGCCAGTAGAAATCTGACAGAAGTGACAGGTTTTAGACTTGTCTATCTCTTCATGGGGGGATTCTCTGGGATTTATTTATTTTCAAAAGCACTTAGTGAATGGCAGTTGCTCTGTCCAACTGCCAAAAAACTGTGTAGAGAGCAGGGAAGCTGGCCAGCATCATTGTTTAAATCCTTTTTATGGATTATCTTTATAAAGAATAAAAGCCCTGCTGAGAATCCCCTATGAAGAGATGGACTATTCCAAAACCTGTCACTTATGTCAGATTTCTACTACCTACTGTAAGTGACAGCAACATAGGAGAAAAGTCATTCATGACCAATTTTACTCTGGAAAAAACATACTTCTTATTTGTCTGTTTGCACATATTTTAAATTTTAACATTTTTCACTATAGTGCCCCTTTAACGCTTCCATCTACAGTCAGGTTTTCCTTTATGAACCAAAATCAATTCAGGCTCATTGCAGTATTAAAAAAGTGTAGGATGACCTATCCTCGGAGAAACTTCAGCAATTTTCCATGTTTTCATTACGTTATGGATATCCAAACATTATTGAAATAAGTTTCACATTTCAGTACACAGGACTGGAAATGACACATGGAAGGAACAGAACATTGCTGTGACCTCCCCTGCCTCTAGACAGATGAAAAAATGCAATGGGTAAATCAAAACACACTGTATTAAAGTGTAAGGGAATTTTTTTTTACAAAAAGTTTTGAAAGGAGTCTGTGATCCAAAATGTCAGCATGCTGCATTACTGATTTCTTCCTATTACTATTAATACAGCTTCAAAAGATGTGGAGATTTCAGCAGCTCCCACGGCAGATCTGTGCCGACGTGGGTAGGAAAAATGATAGTGATTAAAAGACAAGATTGCTTCACTTAAAGGACACCTAAGACGAACTATGGCCTCAATTCACTAAGCTTATCTCCTGTCTTTAATAACTCTTCTAGAGTTGTTACCATGGTGATAAGGCATGTAGTATTCAGGAAACATTTTACCTCAGGCAAACCTAAAGTTAACTCTTCTGTCTTTAAGTTAACTCTTTAATCTTTAAAATAACTCCAGAGTTAAAGACAGGCTGTTCATTAACTGCGTGTGAATATAACTACAGAGGAGGTCACTTAACTACAGAGGAGGTAACTTAACTACAGAGGAGGTAACTTAACTACAGAGGAGGTAAATTTACTGCAGAAGAGGTAATGTAAGGAATGAAGAGATACGATAACTCTAATAGGCCTCAATTCACTAAGCTTATCTCCTGTCTTTAATAACTCTTCTAGAGTTGTTACCATGGTAATAAGGCATGTAGTATTCAGGAAACATTTTACCTCAGGCAAACCTAAAGTTAACTCTTCTGTCTTTAAGTTAACTCTTTAATCCTTAAAATAACTCCAGAGTTAGACAGGCTGCTAATTAACTGCGTGTGGAAATAACTACAGAGGAGATAACTTAACTACAGAGGAGGTAAATTAACTACAGAAGAGGTAACTTAAGGATTGAAGAGATAAGATAACTCTCTCATTATGTGGAGGTAAGTTTTCTCTTGCCTTATTATCTCCAGCATAGTCTTAGTGAATTGAGGCCATAGGCCTCAATTCACTAAGATCATGCTAGAGATAATAAAGCAAGAGAAAACTTACCTCCACACGTGAGAGAGTTATCTTACCTCTTCATTCCTTAAGTTACCTCTCCTGTAGTTAATTTACCCCCTCTGTAGTTAATTTACCTCCTCTGTAGTTAATTTACCTCCTCTGTAGTTAATTTACCTCCTCTGTAGTTATTTTCACACGCAGTTAATTAACAGCCTGTCTTTAACTCTGGAGTTATTTTAAGGATTGGAGAGTTAATTTAAAGACAGAAGAGTTAACTTTAGGCTTGCCTGAGGTAAAATGTTTCCTGAATACTACATGCCTTATCACCATGGTAATAACTCTAGAAGAGTTATTAAAGACAGGAGATAAGCTTAGTGAATTGAGGCCTTACTGTGTGATGGTAAGTTATCTCTTGCCTTATTATCTCCAGCATGATCTTAGTGAATTGAGGCCAAAGTCTCCAGTTTCATACTTACCTGGGGCTTCCTCCAGCCCCCTTGAGTCTGCTCGGTCCCTCGCCGTCTCCCCAGGCCACTTCTGTCCCCCGCTGGACGGCCTGTTTTCCTGCTGCTTTTCATCGCACTCTTGTGGCTGTGCGTTGCATGCCTGCACATTAGTTACTGCGCAGGCGCAGAATGCACCCAGCTGCAAGAGCACAAAGGGTTAAATGGACCATATATCAGATCTCTGCTCTAAAAGATATGCAACAGCACAATAACCTTTAAAGAAAAATGTTTCTTTGTTACAGCTGATACAAAACCTACAATAAATCTGCAGTGTGCTGTGCCTACTTCCTGCTTTCAAGGAAGCAGATATATTGTTAACATCCTGTGCTTTCAAATGAACTTATCTGCCATCTCTGCTGTGGGCAGCCAGGTGACACAGGGGAGAGATCAAATTACAACTTGTGATTAGACATAGATGAGGGGGAGTTAGACAAGCTAAACTCTCTAAATACATACAGGGTGCATTTTTCTATGTTTTCATTCTGTCCTGTGCACGAGTTCAGGTCCACTCGATGCGTTGCGGTACGACACACCCGGGAGTATTGTATCGTCGGGAATAAGCGCTTTCCCGTCGGGTTAATTAATTACTACCGCCGCAACTCAGCGTCGCACCGCAGATTCCCGATGACACTCTGCAGCCTATTCAACACGTGCATGACCGGCTCCTGCACGTGTTGTGTAATGTGAAAGAGGCCTTACTCCAAACGCGTCGACCTCCCACCCCTGTAGCCCACTGGCTCTGCTGTCGCTATGACAGGAGAGCGCCATAAACCGGTCAAGAGACAATTTCATTGGCTCCTGACCCTGTAATCACTGTAAACCAATCACATTGAGACGGGCCTGTGCGATATGACGTTGGCGAGCCCTCTTTAAGGGGCCAGAGACTTCTGGTACTGAAGTGGTTAATAACCACTGATCATTCATGATAACACAGTCCAATACTTTTAATATATTTGCTCCTGGTGCTGTGTGACTAGCACACAGCCAGGGCTGGATTTAGGCCAAGACCACCTAGGCCATGGCCTAGGGCACCACAGGAGCAAGGGCACCAAAGCAGCAGGCTAAACTGGTGCAGCATTTGCAAGCTTGCAGGAGATCAAGTGAGCGCCTGACTGCGGTACTCTGCTGCTAGCTGCCTGTGCAGCAGCCACCTTGCTCTTGGAGATGGAAAGGAAGCAAGTGGAGAAATGGGTAACACTGATGGCTGCTGAGGTGGGATGGTGAGCTAACTACCTATACTGAAACGTGGAGAGGGGGGGGGGGGGGGGGGATCGGGGAGAGATTAAGAAAGTCATCTGGCTAACCATACTGGAGGGAAGGTGGGGAGGGGTCTTCTGGCTACTTATACTGAAGGGAAGGGGTTATACTTAAGGGGGGCGGCTGGTGCAGAGCAGATAATTATGACGCACAGCCAGTACAATAATGGCGCCACATTCAGTTACATTATAAAACGCTATTTAGCGTTTTAACTGTTAAAAATTGGCGCAGGTAATTTAAAACGCTATTTACCGTTTTAATCAAAGTGCGCTGCAGCTTACCCCTCCTGCTTCTAGTGAAGCCCCGTCATAGCACCGGCAGACTTTTCAGGATGATTGGCTCAGCAAGTGCCTGCAGCCGCGATGATTGCAGAGGCAGGACTGTGTGTGCGCTGATAGCCCCATAGTTCCGGTGCTGTTACCGCTCCTCTGCCTGACCAGCTTGCACTGTGCACCATGATTTTTGGTCAGGCAGAGGAGCAGTAACAGCTCCGGAACTGTGGGGCTATCAGCGCACACACAGTCCGGCGCTAGTCTACTTTAGGGGACCCAGCGCAAATCCCCATAGACAATTGGAACTGAGCTGAAAACGGAACGAATTTCCGCTTTCAGCTTGTTTAAAACCCCACAAGTTATATATCTATGGAAAGCTAAGCTTCTCCTCTAACGAATTCTGGCACTTTCGGTGAGAAAAAAGCTTAAACTCACCGTGCAGGAAGCGCCGAAAGTCCGCAATCGTGGCTCCGTCGGCCATTTTAGCTGTCTGCTGCTGCTGTTTGTCTCCCTCCTCATTGGAGGGATTGTTAGCTGGGGGCGTGCCAGGAATAAAAAGTGAACTCCACACGCCACCCAGTGGCTGTGGAATACAAGTAATTCTTGTATTGAAAACTGTCATTGTAATTTAAAACTTGCAAAAATACAAGAAATGGATTTAATGAAATAATAAAAAAAAATAATGAAAATAATTAAGGTGTGCGTGCAATCTCCACTATCCATGTGGACATAGAGTAGGAATAAAAAGTTGTCCGAGCGAAGTGAGGACCGAGCCCGTAGCCCAGCGAGCGAAGCGAGCGGGCAAGGGGACAGTGACTCCACTAAAGCAGGTGTGCGTGCAATCTCCACTATCCATGTGGACATAGAGTAGGAATAAAAAGTTGTCCGAGCGAAGCGAGGACCGAGCCCGCAGCCCAGCGAGCGAAGCGAGCGGGCAAGGGGACAGTGACTCCACTAAAGCAGGTGTGCGTGCAATCTCCACTATCCATGTGGACATAGAGTAGGAATAAAAAGTTGTCCGAGCGAAGCGAGGACCGAGCCCGTAGCCCAGCGAGCGAAGCGAGCGGGCAAGGGGACAGTGACTCCACTAAAGCAGGTGTGCGTATAAATAACATTATTTTAATAATAATGTATTAATGTATTATAATACATTATTATTCCCATACCCAAGTTCAGAGCAACTTATGTTTTATCACTCAGCCACTGAGTGGCGTGTGGAGTTCACTTTTTCTTCCTGGCACGCCCCCAGCTAACAATCCCTCCAATGAGGAGGGAGACAAACAGCAGCAGCAGACAGCTAAAATGGCCGACGGAGCCACGATTGCGGACTTTCGGCGCTTCCTGCACGGTGAGTTTAAGCTTTTTTCTCACCGAAAGTGCCAGAATTCGTTAGAGGAGAATCTTAGCTTTCCATACATATATAACCTGTGGGGTTTTAAACAAGCTGAAAGCGGAAATTCGTTTCGTTTTCAGCGCAGTTCCAATTGTCTATGGGGATTTGCGCTGGGTCCCCTAAAGTAGACTAGCTCCCACAGTCCTGCCTCTGCAATCATCGCGGCTGCAGGCACTTGCCTGAGCCGATCATCCTGCAAAGTCTGCCGGTGCTATGACGGGGCTTCACTAGAAGCAGGAGGGGTGATTAAAATGGTAAATAGTGTTTTAAATAACTTTATTGGCATCTCCGTGCGCCCTTATTTATCCCACGCCATTTTTCACTGCACCCGGCTGGTGACAGCGGCCTTGGGTGGTAAAGAGCACAAATCCGGCCCTGCACACAGCACCAGCCTTCCCCTCCAGTGCCCCCTGCGGCCCCAATCTGACATGCAATATGAGCAGGGAGGAAGTGCCAGCTTTCCTCCCCTCGACCTATCCTTTACCTCACTCCCGTAGAAAAAAACACAGTCTTGTAAAAGTAATACCTTTTAATGGCTAACTGATAAAGTTAAATATTGCAAGCTTTCTGTGATCTAGTCCCCTTCTTCAGGCATATTTCCAGATGTTAGCTGAAGTAAAACACTGATGCAGGTAAATAGTAAACACAAAGATGGCAGTTGTGCTGGTCACTGTTTAGCAGTTAGATGTCAGGTGATCAGCAGGCTGGAGCCAGTGAGCTCATGCAAGCAAACATGAAATCTAGCAGGTTTCTGAAGATCAGGAAGCCAAGTAAATCATGTTGCATAAGGAGTCATGAATCCCATTCCACAATTTAAACCCTCTGTTAATGTCTTAAACATCTTCATAAATTTAGATATAAATATAAGTGTGAAGAAACGCGGAAAAGCCGCCGCTTCTCAGGGTGAGGCGGCTGTTTCCGCGTCCAGCATGGCGTCACAACGCGGAAAAACCACCGCATGCTGCATAGGCAGAGCAGCGGAATCCGCATTGGGAGCGGCGGAATCCGCATTGGGAGCGGCGGAATCCGCATTGGAGGCGGCGGACTTGCCGCAGGGCAGTGTCCCTAACAAGGGGGCTGAGCGTGGGGAAGCCGCCGCTGGTGTAGGGAGCGGTGCGGCGGCTCCCACGATCGGTCCGATGGATACATTGCAAGACAGTACTGGTGTGGCTGGGACTGATAGTCCACCAAGATTCAGAGTGACACGCGCGCGCGCAGAGGCAGAGCTTATATAACAGCAAGAAGTTAGTCAGCTGACCAGGCTGGTCAGCTGACATTTTCTACAACTCTCATTGGTCCAGCAATCAGGGAGGGGCCTGGAGTGTGTCTGTGTATATATACTGCTGGCTGTTCAGTTGCTGGTTGTCTGGCGTTGCGATCACTACGTGGTAGCACGCAGACCTGAGTCAGATCCGAAAGTGTGCCGGGACCAGCTGGAGCTGTAATCCTACACTTAGCTAGAGATTGTTGATAGTTTAAAGTACTAGTTTGATTGTGATTATCTGTTATGACCTTCTGCCTGCCTGACCATTCTCCTGAACCCTGATCCTGTACTTTGCCTTTCTGATACTCTGTTGCCGAACCCCGGCTCGTCCTTAGACTCTGCATCTGCCTTCAGATTTTGTACCTCGATATTTCTGATACCCTGTTGCCGAACCCTGCCTGTACTTTAGCTCAGCCCCCTTTGCCTTCTGATTCTGTACCTTGTCTGTCCGTGTGGTTACGACCTGATCTGTCCGACCTCGAGAACCGACCTTACTGTTAGAGGCGGTTCCCAGTCCTGATAGTGACACTTCTTCTTGAGTGTCACTCTCGTTCTGACATTCCTTCTCTCAGCCTGACTCCTCCCTCCGGGAGAGTCCAGAAGGAATTGTGCAGTACTCCTTACTGCACTGAGGCACAGTCCTCTCAATATTACTGTTTGCACCAAACACTCTACTCAGGTGTCCAGAGGTTAGCTTGTATATCTGATTATCGGTGATACTGCAGATCATCAATAATCGGGTATATATCTGTATTGCCAGTGATACTGCAGATCCCTGGTAATCAGATCCTCTCTGTGTTACACAGACCAAAAAACAGATGGACGCACGCACTGACCCTCTGGGTGTGCTTGCCACTTTGGTGGATAACATCCATCAAGCACTGGGCCAGCACAAAGCATTAATTGATGCCCTATCAAGCTCTGTGCGAACCCTCCAGACGTCAGTTGATGAGGTGCGATCCCCTCCTAGTGATGACATACAGATGCCCGTACCTGATAAATTTTCCGGCCACAAGTCTGACTCTCGGAATTTTAAGAGTAGAGTGTTATCATATTTCGAGTTGAGACCCCGATCCTCGGGGACTGAGGCCCAACGGGTCATATTTATTAAAACCTTGCTATCTGGTGACTCCCAGACCTGGCGTACAATTTGCTTGCCGGTGACTTAGCCCTTACCTCTGTGGAGGAGTTCTTTAAAGCCATGGCAGTAATTTACGACGATCCGGACCTTGCCTCGACTTCTGAGCGGAAGCTCAAGCTTTTGCGTCAAGGCAAAGGTCCGGTCGAAGATTATGCGGCTGAATTTTGAAGGTGGTCAGTTACTGCTAGGTGGGACACCTATGCCCTGTTGGACTGCTTTTTGTCAGGCCTATCTGATGAGGTCTCTGATCTAATGTTAAGTCAGCCCGAGCCCAGAACCATTGATGAGGCCATTTCATCGGCCATTCGCATTGACCGCAGGCTACGCTACCAAAAGCAGATCAGGGGTAGTTCCCGTGTCAGAACAGTGTCTTACGCCAAAGCTCCAGTGACTCCACCTCCTACTCCGGTCTTGCCTCCACCCGAGCCGATGCAGATTGGTCGGTCAAAACTGACCCAGGTGGAGCGAAGACGGAGAATGACCGAACAGCTGTGTCTGTATTGTGCTGAAGGGGGGCATAGAGTACGAGACTGTCCCAATAAACTGGGAAACGCTACCGCCTAGGAGTTGTAGGGGGTAACACCCTAGGCGTACGACTTTTACCCCTAGAAGAAAAATGGTTGCTTCTTCCCTGTACCGTTACGTGGGAAGATAAGACCGAGGTCACGGAAGCCTTTATCGATTCAGGCTCTGCGGCAAATTTTATGGATTTTGAGTTTGCTAAGAGATTGTGTATTCCGCTCACACCAGTACAACCACCCATCCAGGTTACGACAGTGGATGACTCTCCTCTGCAAGCGAATCACCCACTGTCTCAGACACCAGAGGTGGGAGTCACCATAGGGGTACTGCACTGGGAAAAGTTACAGTTCTTTGTATTGCATATGACAACCTCCACCATTATACTCGGCATACCGTGGTTGCACCTACATTCTCCACACATTGATTGGGCCACCGGCCAACTAATTTCTTGGTCAGCACACTGCTTTCAGCAATGTTTCGGGAAGGTGACATTAGGCCAAACCAGGGTTCATGTACAGGGGGTACCTGAGCAGTATTTGGAATACTCTGATGTATTCTGTCCCAAGGCAGCAGACAAATTACCCCCACATCGCTTTTTCGATTGCCCCATTGATATCCGTTTAGGTTGTATGCCCCCTCGGGGTCATTTGTACAATTTATCTGGGCCAGAAAAGTTGGCTATGCAAGAATATATTCGTGAGAATTTGGCCAAGGGCTTCATTCGCCAGTCCCGATCGCCTGCTGGAGCAGGTTTCTTTTTTGTTAAAAAGAAAGACGGGGGCCTGCGGCCCTGTATTGATTACCGGGGACTAAATAAAATCATGGTGAAGAATCGCTATCCGTTGCCCCTGATAGACGATATATTTACGCAGGTCACCGACGCTAAGATTTTCTCAAAGCTGGATTTGCGGGGCGCGTACAACCTGGTACGCATAAGAAAGGGCGATGAGTGGAAAACGGCCTTTAACACGCCAGACGGGCATTACGAGTACCTGGTGATGCCCTTTGGGTTATGTAATGCCCCGGCCGTTTTCCAGGAACTCATCAACGAGGTCTTCAGAGAGGTGTTGGGGAGATTTGTTCTAGTCTATCTGGACGATATACTTGTTTTCTCCAACAACCTCACTGAGCACAGAACGCATGTAACATTTGTATTAAACAAACTAAGGCAAAACTCACTTTACGCTAAACTTGAGAAGTGTATTTTTGAAGTAACATCTGTCGCCTTTCTGGGGTACATAATTTCCACCACGGGCCTGTCTATGGACCCCGCCAAAGTCTCCGCTGTTTTGGAATGGCCTCAGCCGGTTGGGTTGAAGTCTTTACAGCGGTTTTTAGGCTTTGCGAATTATTATAGAAGGTTCATAAAGGGGTATTCCACGGTCATTGCACACCTCACCTGTCTTACGAAAAAAGGGGCAGGTACCACCCACTGGTCTCCTGAAGCATTAAGTGCTTTCTCCACTTTAAAAGATTTGTTTTGTTCCGCACCCATCCTGAGACATGTAGACACCTCTTATCCTTTTATTGTTGAGGTAGATGCCTCGGAGGTTGGGGTAGGGGCTGTGCTGTCTCAGCGGTCAGGGTTGCAGGGAAGGCTACACCCTTGTGCTTATTTCTCTCATAGGTTCTCTCCGGCAGAGAGAAACTACGATATAGGCAACAGAGAGCTCCTTGCCATTAAACTTGCTTTTGAGGAGTGGCGTCACTGGCTGGAAGGAGCAGAACATACGATTACTGTATACACGGATCACAAGAATTTAGAATACATCGAGGGGGCTAAGAGATTAAGTCCCCGTCAGGCTCGATGGTCTTTATTTTTTTCCAGAGACCATTATCCCACAGAATTTGGTGCTAGCAGTAACGGAGACTTGGGAAGACTGGACAAAGACCTTGAGTCCTTTTCAGCAGGATGTCCCTGAGGGGAAGCCTGAGGGGGTTTTATTTGTGCCTCTGCCATTCCGTCTCCGGGTGCTACAGATGTTCAATCCACACAAGAATGCGGGACATCCTTGGGCATCTAGAACGCAGGATCTTGTGGCCAGGTGTGCTTGGTGGCCTTCTCTGGCAGCTGACTGCAAAGAATTTGTTAAGGAATGTGCGGTATGTGCTAAAAGCAAACCCTCCCGGCTGGCACCTGTAGGTACGTTGCAGCCTTTACCCACCCCGAGTGAGCCATGGACCCACTTATCCATGGATTTTGTGGGTGAGCTTCCCAGGTCAGAGGGCATGTCGGTCATTTGGGTGGTAGTCGACCGCTTCAGCAAGATGGCCCATTTTGTGCCCTTGAAAGGACTCCCCTCGGCCCAGGAATTGGCCGACTTGTTTATCATACACGTGTTCCGGCTGCACGGCATTCCGGAAAACATAGTGTCCGATCGGGGAGTCCAATTCGTGTCTAGATTCTGGAGGGCATTCTGCCACCAAATGAGCATGAAGCTGTCGTTTTCATCGGGCTACCACCCACAGACCAATGGTCAGACGGAGAGGGTCAACTAGTCATTAGAGCAGTTTTTGAGATGCTACGTTGCAGAGGCGCAGAATGACTGGGTCAAATTTTTGCCCTTTGCAGAATTTGCACAAAATAATTTGAAAAGTTCTTCCACCGGATTTTCTCCGTTCCAGGTAGTGTCTGGAAGATTGCCCAAATTTTCACCATTACCAGTGGCCCCCACTCCGTTTCCAGCTCTGGAGGCCTGGCAAAGGTCTTTTAAAGACATTTGGCGGACGGTGAGAGACAGTTTGGAAAAGGCGTTTCTAAGTCAGAAGGTTCAAGCTGACAAGAAACGGTCTTTGGAGTGGAGATTCCAACCAGGAGACTTGGTTTGGGTATCCACACGTCACTTGACCCTGAAACAGCCCTCAGACAAGTTGGGTCCCAGGTTTGTCGGTCCTTTCCCGATAGCCAGAAAGATCAACAACATCACTTATGCTGTGGATCTTCCGGCCAGCATGCGGGGCGTAAGATCTTTCCACGTGTCCCTGCTTAAACCTGCAGTCCATGTGGGTCCCACTCCTCCTCCTCCCGTGATGGTGGATGAGAAACCTGAGTATGAGGTAGAGAAAATATTAGACTCACGCATGGTCCAGAATTCGGTACAATATCTGGTGCATTGGAGAGGGTATGGCATTGAGGAGAGACAATGGGTACCGGGGACTCGCATGCATGCGGACGAGTTAAGGAAGGAGTTTCATGCCTTACATCCCGAGAAACCTGGGAGGAGTTGTCCGGAGTCCACTCCTCGGGGGGGGTACTGTGAAGAAACGCGGAAAAGCCGCCGCTTCTCAGGGTGAGGCGGCTGTTTCCGCGTCCAGCATGGCGTCACAACGCGGAAAAACCGCCGCATGCTGCATAGGCAGAGCGGCGGAATCCGCATTGGGAGCGGCGGAATCCGCATTGGGAGCGGCGGAATCCGCACTGGAGGCGGTGGACTTGCCGCAGGGCAGTGTCCCTGACAAGGGGGCTGAGCGTGGGGAAGCCGCCGCTGGTGTAGGGAGCGGTGCGGCGGCTCCCACGCTCGGTCCGATGGATACATTGCAAGACAGTACTGGTGTGGCTGGGACTGATAGTCCACCAAGATTCAGAGTGACGCAGAGGCAGAGCTTATATAACAGCCAGAAGTTAGTCAGCTGACCAGGTTGGTCAGCTGACATTTTCTACAACTCTCATTGGTCCAGCAATCAGGGAGGGGCCTGGAGAGTGTCTGTGTATATATACTGCTGGCTGTTCAGTTGCTGGTTGTCTGGCGTTGCGATCACTACGTGGTGGCACGCAGACCTGAGTCAGATCCGAAAGTGTGCCGGGACCAGCTGGAGCTGTAATCCTACACTTAGCTAGAGATTGTTGATAGTTTAAAGTACTAGTTTGATTGTGATTATCTGTTATGACCTTCTGCCTGCCTGACCATTCTCCTGAACCCTGATCCTGTACTTTGCCTTTCTGATACTCTGTTGCCGAACCCCGGCTCGTCCTTAGACTCTGCATCTGCCTTCCGATTTTGTACCTTGATATTTCTGATACCCTGTTGCCGAACCCTGCCTGTACTTTAGACTCCGACTTTGCCTTATGATTCTGTACCTTGTCTGTCCGTGTCGTTACGACCTGATCTGTCCGACCTCGAGAACCGACCTTACTATTAGAGGCGGTTCCCAGTCCTGATAGTGACACTTCCTCTTGAGTGTCACTCTCGTTCTGACATTCCTTCTCTCAGCCTGACTCCTCCCTCCGGGAGAGTCCAGAAGGAATTGTGCAGTACTCCTTACTGCGCTGAGGCACAGTCCTTTCAATATTACTGTTTGCACCAAACACTCTACTCAGGTGTCCAGAGGTTAGCTTGTATATCTGATTATCGGTGATACTGCAGATCATTAATAATCGGGTATATATCTGTATTGTCAGTGATACTGCAGATCACCGGTAATCAGATCCTCTCTGTGTTACACCGATCGTTACAATAAGGATATCCAACCTCAAATACCGCAAAGGTTGCACACAGCTCAGCGCTGTGTGCAGAGAATAATAATGGGAACTATAGCGGTGAGTGGAGGGGGCTGAATTATGAACGGGCAGAGGGGAGGAAGAACTGCCACTTTCTCTCCGTACATAATCAACGTTCTGCCTCAGTCGAGCAGAACGGGGCCACAGGGGGCACAGGAGGGGGGGAGGATGGGGCTGTGTGCTAGTTACACAGCACCAGTAACAAAACATAAAAGTATTGGGGGGGGGGGGGGGGGGGGACCAGGTCAACAGATGCTCTACAGGAATAGTGCATTCTTCACAGATTTTTACAATCATCTCAATAAGGCAAGAAAATAAGATGCTATCTATCTTCTAAGGTACTTTCCCGTCCCCACTTTTCAGGACCACGTTTGTTGGAAAGGATCCTTTGGGTTTTATATTGTGAAGTATTTCAGTGGAGGAAGGTGATTCAGCAGTAAATTGACCCTTCTCAGCCACCATCTGTCTCTCTTACCACATAAAACTGTCAGAGACGGAAAATAATCAGAGAAATTTTGGATCTTGCCAATCACGGCTGATAAAGGTTTCCATCCAAACAAGCCACAGCCAGAAAATGATTAGCTGCAGATTCCTCCAGATAACATCCAAACTCTATTTATGAGGGTCTATGGAAGGTCAGAATGTGAGTGACTTATGATTCAAGTCCAGGCTTATTTTTATATAAAAAACATTTTAGTTCATTTTTTCTCATCAGATCAGCCTGGGAATTTGAGACATGTAGTCAGGCTCATACTGAGAGAAGCTTTGTAGGCAGAAGTGTAGCTAGGAAAGTGTGAGGTACGGACACTTACTCAGGGTGATAATTAGAGGCACAAGCACTGAACTGTTCGATGGACAGGGGAGGAGGGATGTCAGGCAGTGCATGATCCAGAGATGAGGAGCTCCCAAAACCTCAGATCAACAGGTTCTAATAACCCCTGACTACCCCCAGAGTCCAACTCAAAGCCTTTGTAGCCAGAGCCTTCTGTCATGCTTCCCCTACCCTTTGGAATACCTTGCCACACCCAATTAAAATAGCTCCGACCCTGGAGGCCTTTAAATAAAGGCTGAAAAGTATTTAATCTGGCATTTATGATCACATAACTTTTTCCCCTGTAACACGTCATAAACCGCAACTATGTACTGATATGAGACAAGTTTAAGTGCTTTGGGTTCTACATTCTAAGTCTGTGCGCTTTGTTGTGGTTAAGAGGCTTGATTAGGTAAAAACAAAAAAACAATGTGCTCATCCAGGTGACAAATTGGACACCTGAACAGGCAATAAATTCACATGCAGAATGATCGTCTCAACCTGAACCAAGTTATTCTAGTGTATATACTAGCCTTTAAGAGTACCTATAGTGAAAAAGGGTCCCCTATGGTGTACTTACCTCGGTAGGAGAAAGCAGTGACGTAACTATGGAGCTATGGGCCCCAGTGCGAGTTTTACATTGGGCCCCACCAAGCACTCTACAGTATACGTAACACTCGATACGGTGCAACAAAGCCTGCCAAGGTCATCCACAGTATTAGAGGTGCAAGACGGGGATGGGGAAGAGCTTGTTAATGAATACTACTATTCAAAGCATCTATAGAAGTGATTATTACCACCACAGGACCAATAAATGGCTTAAATATTGGTTAAGGAAGGGCCCCATGGGGCCCTTTTGCCCAAGGGCCCCGATGCAGTCGCTAACTCTGCAACCCCTATTGCTACGCCACTGGGAGAAAGCCTCTGAATACTAATGGGACTTCCCTCGTCCTCCTTAGTATCCTCCAATTCAGTGCTGGCCCTCCGGAAAGTCCGCTGACAAGGGTTTGTTGGCAGATTGCGCAGGCACGCTATGGCTTCCACTGCTGGGTCCCACTAACAGTGTGCACCTTGCACAGGTTAAGGTGCTGCTTTCTGCTCGGGCTCTTGTGGAAATAGCCAAGCCTGATCGGGTCTGCTCTACTGCAAGGCACACAGTTGTCAATTTTGTGGTGGCTGTTTCTCTGGGGAGCCAATGCTGGATCGGGGCTTCTGAGAAAGATGGGGGATGTACTCCACTGCGCATACATGGTCCTGGCCATGTGCGCAATGGCGTAACAATAGGGGCTGCAGCCCCTGCACCCACGGGGAGGCACTCTCAATCCACTACCAGGCACCTTTGCAGAAGTCCAAATTTAATATCAAAAGAAGCTTTCAGGTCTCTTTGGAAGGCTTTAGAAGTACTTGGGTCTCCAATTGGGGATGTACATGCAGGGGCATAACTAGGAATCACTGGGCCCCTCTGCAAAAATTTGGATGCCCCCTCTGGGGCCCACTCAGGGCCGTTATGGGGGGCAGGAGGGGTGGCAGCGTGAGGGAAAAGCATGACCACACATCGGCAGGGAAGGGGGACACTCCCCCCCCTCCCTCACCTTGGGCTCTCCCCTCAGCACTCCCCCTCCAGCATCAATCAGTGGCAGCAGCGGTGGGCAGGAGCATATACCTTCATGTGTTCCACGTGCCGGTGGTTCCGCTCTCTAAGTGTCTGATGGGTTAACAGGAAGTAGTGCCAGACACTTAGAGATCGGACCTCCGTGTTGGATGGAGGTATGTGTTCCTGCCCGCCGCTGCTGCCACTGATTGATGCTGGAGGGGGAGCGCTGAGGGGAGAGCCCAAGGTGAGGGAGGGGGGGAGTGTCCCTCCCTGCCAATGTGTGGCCATGCTCTTCCCTCATGCTGCCACTCCTCCTGCTCCCCAAAACGGCCCTGAGAGTGCCCGGGGGGAGGGAGGGGGATCCAAATGTTTGCAGGGGGACCCAGTGATTTTTAGTTACGCCACTGCATGTGCATCCCCGATTGGAAACCCAAGTACTTCTGAAGCCTTCCAAAGAGACCTGAAAACTTCTTTGACATAAAAGTTGGACCTCTGCAAAGGGGCCTGATGGTGGATTGAGAGGGCGTAGAGAGAACCGTAAAGGCTTTAAGCAATTCAGAGCCTTAACTCTTTTTAGGCGAGCATGTAACTTTTTATTGAAGACTACAGGTATCCTTCAATGTTTATATTACAAGGCTTTTCGTTTAACTGACAATTTTTAAAAAATGATTATTTGGGGGTAGAGTGCTGTTGATGCATACAAAGGTAGTAAAAAGAGTTGACATGCAGAGCAAAGCATATACTGCTGTAACGATTGTGGAATCGTCTCCGTGGTCAGCACACCAGACGTGCGCTGACACGGCGGATTTCCTCCACAAGCGTATAAATTTGCAGGAACCCAGCAGTAGGTGCAATGCACCTGCAGAGGGAAATTCCTGACGGCAGGTGGAGCTGAGGAGTGCAGAGGAACAGCTCCTCTGCTCTACCACACACGCCAGACAGGAATTGTACGAAGGGAAGAACTGTAATCGCAAGAGAAGCGATTGAGAGTGAGCACAGAGACAGATTGTGTGTGTGTGCATAAAACTAGTCGCCAACCCGCGACTGTGCACACACCACAGCAGATACGAAGCAGGAACGCGATCGCGAGAGGTGCGATCGCCAAGCGTGACACAAGGCTACAGCAAGGCGGAGCACGAGAGTAGCAAAGGCACAGCAAATAACACAATGAGGAGATACGGAAAACAACAAACGCTAGCTAACCGCGAAAACCGCACTCATTCGCAACAGTGGACGCGGTTATGCGCGGTCTCCACGTGATAAGCACAATAGAGACAAGCACGCCTAACTAACCATCGATAGACAAACATGAAACAGAGGACGCGAACGCTTGCTTAACGGTTACCTCACCGAGCCTCCAGCAAGCGGTCGTAGCAGGCAAGACAGACACACGAAAACAGGGACACGCGAGAGATAGGATCCACAGCACTAGCGAGAAGAGAGTGCGATCCAGGTACAGAGTAGCAGAACAGAAGGATACACAGCACTAGCGAAAAGTGGCCAGCGCGATCCCAGGAGACAGAACAGAAGGATCCACAGCGCCAGCAAAAAGTGGCTAGCGCGATCCCAGGAGACAGAACAGGAGGATCCACAGCGCTAGCGAAAAGTGGCTAGCGCAATCCCAGGAGACAGAACAGAAGAGATAGCTGGTAGCAACCGCTGCACCAGCTATACTCCAAGAACAGAGATCAGAACCATTTCCTGTCGACCACCGCTGGGACAGGACAACAGCAACAGAACAAACAAACAGGTAAACAATCCTAACTGCACTTAAGGAATCTGCCTAGCACAGTTTCCAGGAATTACTCTAAGCTGATCTTCAAACCAAGAGCATGGCTGACACTCTCTAGGAGTGTGTACTACAAACCCTGAAGGAATGACCAGCCAAGGACTGTGGGTAATCCCAACCTTTATACTGCCAGTCATCACAGGAGGCAGGTAGGGGATTTGCATAATGAATGTATGCAAATTCCTCAGCAGCAAGCTGCAGAACTGACAGAAGGTCTCTCTTAAAGAGACCTGCAGAATGCAGACGTGAACAGTGGTCAAAACGCTGCCTGTCTGCACAGGCAGCTGAGCAGATTCTCACAGTACCCCCCCCTTCTAGGGTCGAATTCCAGACGACCCTCAAAACTGATATCTCCAAACCATTCTAACAGAAGACTCATGAAGGTCGGGGCAGCCCGACAAGGTCCAATTCCAGAGTCAGTCCACCCGAAACCGACCTCATCGGAAACAGAAGCCACCGAAACATGCCCATCAGTACTACCAGTCTCAGTATAACACCCATCAGGACTGTGAACGCCAGAGAAGAAGCCATCGACACCCTCCAGACAATACCCACCACCTTCCAAGGAGCGTCCGAAAATACCAAATCTGCCACAAAACCTGTTCGAAATGTGTCTCTTTCAAAACAAAAGCCGCTGTTGATCGTATTCAGGGTACCAAGTAAAACTTCTCTCAGAATCTCCCAGAACGCCTTGAAGCTCTGCAGAGATTCCAAGAAGCCAGAACGCTCACCAGGCTCACATGGAGAGCTACCAAGCACCCCCATGGAACCTATGACAGTTCCAGATTCAGAATTAGCAGGACACCCATCAAGATCAGGACTTTCAGGGACCACTTCTGGGCATGCAAGCAGGCAGGCTAAATCAGAACATGTCTCCACCGAGGAAGCATCTGGGTACGCTGGTAACCGAGGCACACTTGGGCTTTCTGGGTCACAGAGCACACTGAGGTACACCAGCACAGGAGAAACCTCAGGACATGTCGGGGAACTGCCAACCTCAGAGTCCGGCATGACAAGACCAAAACCAGTACCGGGCAGAGAATCATCATGAGTGGAGGTCACAGGCACTGGACTTTCAAAAGAAGACTCGGAAACAAATTCAGAAATTTCTGTGACAATAATATCATTATTGACTACATATGAGTGAAGCTCCATAAGAGCTGAAAAGGTAGCCAGCAAGGCAGCAATGCCTACGGAAGAGGGTAACACCTCAGAAGGACTTGGGGGGCAGGAGACATCTCCTACAAGTTCTGCACCCTTTGGGAGGAACTCGGAGACCTCCAGAACATCAAACAAGACCTCAGGAACATCATTTTTCAAGTTTTCTAGGAAGGATTCTGAACTATCCATGTTACAGGGCAAAACTAGAACTTTATCTTGTGAACAGGCCAGATGTCCCAAGGAAGGTTCCACCATAAACTGAGATTGAATTTCATAATCATGAGGGGAATGTACAGGCATATTCACTGGACCACACCCTGACTCCCTAACTTCCTTCTCACTGAACCCAGAATTCTGTGTAGCAGTCAAACTAGCTTGAAATTCCAAAAGTGCAGAAAAACAGGTGAAAATAGCAGCAATACCTAGACAAGCCTCTAGGGGCACTGCAGGAGATATTGTACAAGGCAATATTGACTCATCCAGAGTACAGGGTGGAGAGTCAGAACTTTCTTCAAAGCAAGAAAGGGGTTCCCAAATGTCAGTGTGATTGGACATCATATTGTTATTCATGGTACAGGGAAGGCTCAGAGAAACCTTCTCTGGACCCAGCAAAAATGTTTCAGAGTCAGATTCGTAAAACCAAAGTGCTGTCTCACTCTTAGACTCGGCTAACGATGTCAAATCCGAGGAGACAGAACGCAAAATTTGCGGATCCAAGATCGCTTTAGGTTGCGAAACTGATGCTTCCATAGCGCAAACCTCCGCGATCTGCGTAGTAGACTGCAAGGCATCTAGGACAGAAACACTGGAGCAACTGTCATTAGGCAACAGGTCTTCACAGGTGTGAACAGAATAAGACATAGATTCATTTGCAAAAGAAGTGGCGACAACAACAGAAGAAACTTTATTAGACACATCCATAATTTTCTTAAAGTTGCATAACTTAGGAATTTTCCCCATAGCAGGTTCATAAATGGACGATCTCAGAGAACCTGAGGGAAAAGATCTGTCTTTCTTAGACAAAGGACCACACAGACCTTTTGCAGCCATACATGCGGTGGCGATATCAGACCGCACTGGTTCAACCTCCACACAAGCAACTGCTCTGAACGACTTGCACTCAGGCTTCAAACACTCAGTTGCTTTGGGAAAGGAACTGCATTCAAAACTCACTTTCTTTAAATCCAGAGGATTGGGACAATCGTCCGTTGACAATGTGTTTTTACAAGAATTAGCAGATTGAAGCGCATGTAGTTCATCCAAAATCATTCTCCACACGTCAAACAGCGGAGTCACAAAGTCAGAGATACATTCACCAGTCTTGATTAAAGTGCACGCAGACTCAATGCACGCATACAAAACTGCTTCATTTTTAGAAAGGTAATGATTGCAAAACGATCTCCAATCACCTTCCAATTCATAGACCAGGAGCTCGATCTCCCATTTCTCAAACGGGGGTTCCCATGCACACTTAACAAAGGATGAACAATCATAGTGCGCACAGTCTACAGATGGAACTGGAGCAGGAACAGAACGGGAAATTTTTACCTCTTTATTGGGATCAATTGATTGGTGTGTGTGTAATTCATCCAAAATCGTCTGCCATACAAACATCACCAGATCCACAACACACTCATCACATTCATCAGAATCAATCAAAAGGTACATAGAGTCAAGACAATCGTTCAGGACATCCGCGCTTTTTGCGATATAAAAATTGCAAAAGGTTTTCCAATCAAAATCAAATTCTTCCACCAAGGCCCCGATTTCCCATGAGGCGAATGGTGGTTCAAACAACCCGGTGTCTAGATAATCTCCATATGGGTGGGGATCAGGAACGAGAACAGATTTTTTAACTGCCTTAATATAGTGTGCGATCCTACCTATAATAGGATCCACATACGCTTTTGTCTCAGGCAATGACATCTGAAGCAAATCAAAGGTTCCCTCTGCCCTGGGAATTTTGGTTTGGCTGGTCATTCTGTAACGATTGTGGAATCCTCTCCGTGGTCAGCGCACTAGACGTGCGCTGACACGGTGAATTTCCTCCACAAGCGTATAAATTTGCAGGAACCCAGCAGTAGGTGCAATGCACCTGCAGAGGGAAATTCCTGACAGCAGGTGGAGCTGAGGAGTGCAGAGGAACAGCTCCTCTGCTCTACCACACACGCCAGACAGGAATTGTACGAAGGGAAGAACTGTAATCGCAAGAGAAGCGATTGAGAGTGAGCACAGAGACAGATTGTGTGTGTGTGCATAAAACTAGTCGCCAACCCGCGACTGTGCACACACCACAGCAGATACGAAGCAGGAACACGATCGCGAGAGGTGCGATCGCCAAGCGTGACACAAGGCTACAGCAAGGCGGAGCACGAGAGTAGCAAAGGCACAGCAAATAACACAATGAGGAGATACGGAAAACAACAAACGCTAGCTAACCGCGAACACCGCACTCATTCGCAACAGTGCACGCGGTTATGCGCAGTCTCCACGTGATAAGCACAATAGAGACAAGCACGCCTAACTAACCATCGACAGACAAACATGAAACAGAGGACGCGAACGCTTGCTTAACGGTTACCTCGCCGAGCCTCCAGCAAGCGGTCGTAGCAGGCAAGACAGACACACGAAAACAGGGACAAGCGAGAGATAGGATCCACAGCACTAGCGAGAAGAGAGTGCGATCCAGGTACAGAGTAGCAGAACAGAAGGATACACAGCACTAGCGAAAAGTGGCCAGCGCGATCCCAGGAGACAGAACAGAAGGATCCACAGCACCAGCGAAAAGTGGCTAGCGCGATCCCAGGAGACAGAACAGAAGGATCCACAGCGCTAGCGAAAAGTGGCTAGCGCGATCCCAGGAGACAGAACAGAAGAGATAGCTGGTAGCAACCGCTGCACCAGCTATACTCCAAGAACAGAGATCAGAACCATTTCCTGTCGACCACCGCTGGGACAGGACAACAGCAACAGAACAAACAAACAGATAAACAATCCTCACTGCACTAGGGAAATCTGCCTAGCACAGCTTCCAGGAATTACTCTAAGATAACTTCAACAAGAAGTAGCATGGCTGACACTCTCTAGGAGTGTGTACTACAAACCCTGAAGGAATGACCAGCCAAGGACTGCGGGTAATCCCAACCTTTATACTGCCAGTCATCACAGGAGGCAGGTAAGGGATTTGCATAACGAATGTATGCAAATTCCTCAGCAGCAAGCTGCAGAACTGACAGAAGGTCTCTCTTAAAGAGACCTGCAGAATGCAGACGTGAACAGTGGTCAAAACGCTGCCTGTCTGCACAGGCAGCTGAGCAGATTCTCACAACTGCCAATTTGCGAAGTCACTATTGGAAACTATAACTAAGGATTGAACTTCATCCCAATCAGTAGCTGAGACCCCCTTTCCAACCATCAATCTTCACTTTTTCTTTTAATAGATCATCAGAGGGGTCTTTGTGCCTGATATTGTGGTGAAATCCCTCATACAGTGTCATATCATTGCCATGGTCATGACAGTTTCCTGTCTGTGAACCTGTTGCATTGTGGGAGATAACAGCCAAGCAAGCACTAACTCCAGAGGCGTATCTAGAGGGGTGCAGGTATGGCTCATGCCATGGGCGCCACAGCACCACGGGAGCCATCCCTGCTTCTGTGCTGCACCCCCATACCTGCCCCTCCTCTGTGCTGCCATTCCTGCCCCCTGTGCCTCCCTGTCACTCAGACCTTAGATCAGATTCATTCTGTTATTTGGGGAACATGCCTACTTAATTATGACTGCTTAATTTATGTATGTAGGGTGCACATGGTTTAGTGTTAGAAAAGTGGACAGAGAGGGAATAAATGAGATATTTCCAAAAAAGTAACTTCAGCAGTATCCATAGCCAAAAAAGAAAAAAACACAGGCAACCATAACACAGGTACGCAAGAAAGGAAGATTTTATCGGGGAAGGGGGCTCTGACTGGTCAGGGGACTCAATTTCAGTGTTTGCCATAGGTACTATATTAGCCAGATACGCCCCTGACTAATTACCTCTGTGCATGAACATATCCTTCTGGCTCACAGTGGATCAGACAACAAGAAAGAATTACGCAGCGAGTATCAAACATTTGTTTTATCCTTTTTACCCTACTACTATCTTTTTTAATGTTCCTCTTTAGTGATCATGTAACAACATTTACAGCATTATGGACTCTGCAAAGCTGTAAATTGAGGGATTTACGTCTTTCCCTTGTTGCCCTCCAAGCCATATAAAATGGCCCCACTATACATATTTTCCCCTCTTTTTTATATAGCACTTTGTTCCCCAGACGTGTATGCCACTATACTGCATTTAGCTACTACTGTATGAATGCCCTCCAGAGGCCCGAATGAAGCACCAGAATTCTTTCCCCATTGACTTAAGTATTTAGTGTTTGGATTCAATGTCTTCTGCATCCTTAACATTGTGACCTGTTTGTCTGAACCCTCCATGAATCAAACAGGGGCAGTTAAGCAGCACTAATCATTTCATCCACTCAAACACATATCTTGGGAAAAAAATGTCTGTTTCGTAATCCTTGTATCTGTTCAAGTAGCGCAAAAAGGTCTCCAACACCATAACGGCAAACATTTTATCAATCATCAACCACCATTAGAATTACACAGAAACAAGGTCTAGTGATCACTTCTGCTAGTAGAATGGGGGATGCTTCTCAAAGCAAACCTGAACTGAAAATTCAAAGTAAAAATAAACATACATATGTCATACTTACAGTATCTCCTGTGTAGTCTATTCATCAATCTCTTTCTCCTCTACCACATCCTGTTTGTTTACTGTGATTGATGGAATTCTCTGTCCTTCATTTTAAAAATGGCGATGACACAGAGTAGCCGAGCGAACGGGCCACGTTTTCCACCACAAACCTGTGGAGTGCTGGGATGGCGTCCCTGGAAAAATAGTGGCGACTGTGGATTTGCCACTCGGGGATGCCAAATTGGACCAGTGTCCGCATATTGCTCCCCTCCTGCAGCAGGGAGTAGGGAGCTGTGATTCCATGGCCCAAGTCAGCAAGTCATTTAGTTTGCGGATGCGTCTGTGGCTCGGAGGCAGAGGCTTGGTCAGACCCTGAAAGGTGTCGCTCAGCAGGGTCTGATGACGATGTGATGCAGGGAAGACAGAGAAGAGAGACGACTGGCTGCCAGCCTTAATGTCTGTGTCCTGAGTAGCCGAGGTGGAACAGCGTAGTACTGCTGCTGTGGCGGGGGATTCATGACCCTGAGGAAGTGATGATGCTGCTGCGGTGGTGGGCCTTGTGCTTTCAGCACCCCCTGCTTGCAGTGCTTGGCTCATACTAAGGACAGTGGCAGCTCTCCAGGTGGCCCTGGACAGATGAGGTACCCATCTTGGACATATATTTCTCACGGCTCAATTTTTTGCTGCATAACTTACAGGCCGCATATTTTTTGTCCTGGCTTGACACCTCGAAAAAGTTCCATACCGGTGACTTCAATTTACTGTGGCCCTGTACGCTACCGCTAGCAGAGGGTGCAGCGGAACAATCTGTGCATGGGGGTTTCATGGTGGTGGTGTCGGCTGAAACAGTGTTCTGTCTACTTCCTCCAAGCCCACTGCTGCACCTGCCCCTGCCTGACATATGGTGATATCCTTGCCTAGGCCTAGGTGACTCGTCATCCTGCTCCGACCATTCTTCCCCGAACTCAGGCTGCACATATGGATGGTTCGCAACGTCATCATCATCATTATCTTCATCATCATAATCAAGCTTTTCCTCTGACTCCCCCACCTCCTCTTCCGCCCCTACATCCCCAGACACAGAACCCTATTCATCAACATCGTCCAATAAGAGTTGTGATTGTGGCCCGAGCTGAATCTCCTCCATATCAGTCCCCAGTAGGTCCTGAGCTTTAGCTATCAATATGTTCCCAGATGCCGGACTCAGGGACAGAGCGCTGTCATCCTGGGAGGGCTGCTGACCACTGGCTGCTGGGGTGGATGTCACAGCAAGCGTGGGGCGTTGGCTGCTGCTGCTGCTTGGAGTGCTGCTCACAGTAGAGGTCTGGGATGCAGTCATGATGTCCATCAATACCTCAGGTTCCGTCTGCTCAACCACCACACGGGGACCAGAAGTTTTAAAATATTGAGATAACGGCGTCCGTTGACTCGGTCCAGACTGTGCTGCCCTTTCTGCTGCACCATGACCCCGTACAGCTGGGCGTCCTCTCCCTGGCAGTGGAGCAGTCCCTGAAGTGGCTGAGGCAATAGAATTCCCTTTCCAGAACACCCCCACGAATCCTGCCAGACATGTTGCTAATGAATCACTGCAAAATGAGATGAATAATACCAGTGAGCAGTGAGCAGAGTACAACCTAACTGAAGGGTATCACTGGGTAATGAGATGATTAATACCAGTGAGCAGTGAGCAGAGTACAACGTAACTGAAGGGTATCACTGGGTAATAAGATGATTAATACCAGTCAGCAGTGGGCACAGTACAACCTAACTGAAGGGTATCACTGCCAAATGAGATGAATAATACCAGAGAGCAGTTAGCAGAGTACTTAAAGGGCCTTAATTCACTAAGCTTAACTCCTGTCTTTAATAACTCTTCTGAGCTGTTTTACAGTTATCACTATTATATCACCATGGTGATAACTGTAAAACATCTCAGAAGAGTTATTAAAGAAAGGAGTTAAGCTTAGTGAATTGAGGCAAATGTCACTCACGAAACTTACTGAATGACCAGCACTGGCAGTGGCAGTGTGACTGTCTGTAAGTAGTAGCTGAAGTGTATGACTGGCTAGCTGAATACAAGTGAGCACTCTGAACCTGCCTGCCTGCACTAAACACACTAATCACCAGTATACTCTGACTACACTGACTACAGCAATGACTCACTGGCTAGCTAACTAAATACAACTGACAAGTACAATATAAGAGCACTGTTAGTAGTAAAAACGCTGGGTTTTGACACAGAAAACGCACTTGCTGAAGCAACAATGGCCTGGAGATGATCCTCTCAGTACCAGAGTCTAGCAAGGACGGAGCTTTTCCATCACCGCCGCCGCTTTATATGCAGGAGGGGAGGGCATAGCCTCCCCTCCTGTGATTGGTTGCTAGGGCTTGGCTGGGGGCCTCTGATTGGCCCAGGGAAGTCACTTCCGCCTATTTCCGCTAACCACGACCTAACCACGGCTTCTGCGCCGTTTTTTACAAGCGTGAATGCGTTCATTCACGGTCTGCCGAAGTGGATTTTAGTGAATAAAAATTGATCCACGGCGACGAATACTTGTGGCGGATCACGACCTCCATCCGAGCATCACTGGTCAGATGTGCCGCCCCTTCACCCTGTTTAGATAGCCAGATGTGCCCCCTTTCTAAATAGCCTTATTCTGCTGCTGTTAATGCTTCTGCAGAGGGAGGGAGAGAAGCAGGGGCAGCCAGCAAGCCACCTCTCATGCATGTGGGGGTGCAAAGGCCATGCTGAGCGTCCTCACAATGCTGCGCCCGGGGACATCTGTCCCCCCTTGCCCACTCATAGCTACTCGTCTGGCGATACACACCAGTCCCATGCACGCCTCCAGGACTTCTCAAGAGCGGTGCCAACACTATGGAACTCCCTACCTCCACCCATTAGGGCAGCCCCCTCCTTCAACATCTTCAAGAAAGCCCTCATAACTCACCTTTTCACTCTGGCCTACCACCCCTCACAATTGCTCTAAACCCACAGCTGAACTCTGGTTCTCCTACCTCTCGTGTCTCTACCTCTCCCTCTAGATTGTAAGCCTTTGGGCAGGGTCCTCCTCCTTTTGTGTCCTACCTGATCATGCACTTCCATTACTGTGAACCCATGCTATGCATCTGAGTGAACCTAACTTGCCTAATCTCCATGCTCCCCTCCAGTGACTGACTAAGCATTACCTTGTACTCATACTGTGCTGTGTGATCTGGTCTTTCTTGTATTCAGGTATTGTCATATTGCTGTATGTCACACCTAAATATTGTCTGTAACCTAAACTAATGTCCAGCGCTGTGTAATGTTGGCACTTTATAAATACAATAAATAAATAAATACACACAATTCTTTTCTATCAATTTCTGGTCTGAAAATGGGCTGCCTCTCACAGAGGGGTGCGGATGCTGGGTTCTCAGAACATTTCAATTAAACCTGTTATTATTATATGTAGCCTGCAAACAGTTCACAGTTTGCCAGGCTGGCATTCTAAAAATGTATCTGTAATTAATGATTTGTATAAATTATAATGTAAAAAGAACGTCCTTTTGTAATTTTCAGCCCACTAATGCTCTGTGCTGTGTGTATTCAACTGTGTCTGTAAACAGGTCAGATTGTAATAGAAAAATCCTGTAATTGTGGTTTGTACTACTGTTCTTAATCCTAAAAAGTCAGCATATTACACTGTGCTGTAGAGATGGCCCGAACATCACATTTTGGGTTCGCGAATGGTGAATGTGAACATCCGCAAAATGCTCGCGAACAGGTGAGCCACCATAGACTTCAAAGGGCAGGCGAATTTTAAAACCTACAAAGACTGTTTCTGGCCACAAAAGTTGTTTCAAGGGGCCTACCACCTGGATGGGGGGATTGCCGGAGGGGGATCCATGCCAAAAGTCCCACCACAAATTTCGGAGTTGATGCAAAGTTGGGTTTAATTGCTAAAGGGCAGAAATCACATTACATTCCTACAAATAGTGCACTGGAGTGGTACTCTGTGCCTGCAAATTAATGTGGCCACAATAGCAGTAGTGTGCACAGCTCTGGGTGTCAGTGGGCTGTGGAGTGTCACACATACAGAGAAATGCAACAGTACTATTAGAATACAGTGAAATAATAATGCACAGGAGTGGTTCTGTGCCTGCAACTTAATGTAGCAACAGCAGTAGTGTGCACACAGCTCTGGGTGTCAATGGGCTGTGGAGTGTCACACACAAAAAAGCACAGAGGACTGACGAACTAGCCCTATTTGGGCTATTTGGGGTGCTTTCAGCAAGTAGTCAGTGAGGACTAAGAACACAGGCCTAGCTAATGCTTTCCCTATCTATTTGCAGCAAGTCTGACCCTGCTCTCACTAACAGGCAACAGCCAGCAGAGAATGAATCCAATATAGCCACTGCAACTGCTTTTTAATAGGGGGGTCCAGGAGGGGGTGCTAGCTGATTGGCTGCCATGTGTCTGCTGACTGTGAGGTAAGGGGTCAAAGTTTAGTTCAATGATGATGTATAGGGGGCGGATCAAACACTCCAAATGTTCGCTGTTCGCCGCAGGCGCGAACATTGGAAATTTGCTGGGAACTGTCTGCCAGCGAACCGTTTGAGCCATCTCTACTGTGCTGTAAGTTAAATGGTGGTTAAAGGTTACTAGCTTGAGATAAACAATTACCCTGCAAAAAAAATAAAAGAGCTTAGAAGGGAAAAGTGTGCCTATGTGGCACTGACCTTTGCTTTACATTGAGGCTGGTTGCACACCTAATATTAGCGGTGTGATGCGGCCTTCACATGACCCTGCGTTATGGTGCGGCGACAGGGTCATATGCATACGTCACTGGGATTCCCGTCGGTCCGTGCATGCATGCACTCTTTCTCACCACGCTCCTGTCGTGCACACTTACTGTGTCACAATAGTGTAAAAGGGGCCTAAAGGAAACCTGAGTGAGTCTATGGGGGTCTTTTCAAATTATTTACTTGCAGATCGATGCTAACCGTGTCCTGCCTTCAAAGTGCCGTCCGTAGGTGCCCCCATTTGTCACTGTCTGCCGGTGAATATTGCTTGTTGACTGCTGGTTGATACGAAACGGGAAGGGCAGGCATCAGCTGCAATGGGGAAGCCCAGTGCACACCTATTGCAGCAAAAAATGTGTCTCCTCCGTGCCTCCTACAGAGATGCTTCTTTCTCCGCACCAAAGAAAAACATACTACGGGAATCCTGATGTTTTCCAGACCACCTTTGTCCCGTATTCACCACCCCCCACAGTTTTTTTCTTATCTAAATTAAGTTTATAAAATTAGATTTTATCTGTAAAGATGGCTGTGGCCTCGGAACTACTTCCAAGGTCATGGCCATCTTGCCAGATAAAATCACATTTTCTAAACTGAGTTTAGATCAGGAAAAAAGCATCGGGGAACCATGCAAATGGGACAGAGGGGGTCCCAAACATAACAGGATCCTGGCTGTATGTTTTGTTTTTTTTGTTTTTTTAGGTTCAGCAAACTCACAGGTTTGCTTTAACCTGTTAAAAGCCACACGAGTTATCGCACTTTAAGATAATGCACTGCTTTTGTCTTCAGCCGGCAGAACTCATCGTGCTCTAAATTCTTGGCTTGCTTTGATCGCTCTCTCCATGCAGAAAACATAGAACTGAAAGCAGAAGTCCTCTTCTAATCTTTCACTCTGCCCCCTAGTGCCAAGAGGCCATACATACACATTACAGCAGTGCTAATTAGAAGCTAGGTCCTCTAACAAAGAAGAAATAAAAAAAATGTGGTAAAATAAATTGGCCTGGAGCACTTGCAAGCCTCTAAATAAATTGGCTGCTAAAGAATTAAAGGTCATGACTTGCTTATGTGTGTTAATGTTGTGGTATAAGTCAAATTAAAAATTTGGCTCTTTTTAACCTTCCCAAGAAAGCCAACGCTGATGACCTTGATGAGTAATCCAGTTGTATTAATTCTCTCATTTAATTTCACTTTATTACACTTGGTTCTACTTATTATAGATATGTAACTGTAGCAAACTGCATATCAATAGGCATGATCGGAATTAGCAAATTTCGTTCCGCCGGAATTGCGGAATTCCGCCAGGGCTAAATTCCGTTGCCATTATATTTCCGTGGAATTTCGCGAACTTCAACGGAATTCCGCATTCCGGCGGAAAAATTAAAGTAGTCGCAAATGAAACCTTGTTTATGCTAAATGGTAGCCCATGGGACGTAGTGGCTGATCCCCCGGTCATTTTTATTTATTTTTTATTTTTTTTTGCAGCAGGAGGTGTCGTTTAAGCCATGGGACCTGGTGGTGGTCCCACGGCGGTCATTTCGGCGCCGCAGGAGGTGTCACTTAAGCCATGGGACCTAGCGGTGGTCCCATGGCGATGGTTTTGGCGCCGCAGGAGGTGTCGCTTACGCCATGGGACCTTGCGGTGGTCCCATGGAGGTCATTTTGGTGCCGAAGGAGGTGTCGCTTACGCCATGGGACCTGGCGGTGGTTCCATGGTGGTAATTTTGGCGCCGCAGGAGGTGTCACGTAAGCTATGGGACCTAGCAGTGGTTCCATGGCGGTCATTTTGGCGCCGCAGGAGGTGTCGCGTAAGCTATGGGACCTGGCGGTGGTTCCATGGTGGGCATTTTGGCGCTGCAGGAGGTGTCGCGTAAACTATGGGACCTGGCGGTGGTCCCATGGCGGTGGTTTTTGCGCCGCAGGAGGTGTCGCGTAAGCTTTGGGACCTATACAAAATGGTTGGGATAGGTGAGATAGCTAGGGAGCTGGTTGCTAACATAGGATTGATTGGTTTTTGTTAACACTGTAATTGGTGCTGAAATAATTCCGATTTTCATGCAGAAATCCGTTTGGGTTGTTTTTGTAAGCCTCTGATTGGTGCAGAAATTCCGATTTTAATGAAGAAATCCAGTTGTTTTCACTTTAAACTTCTTCTAGGGGCTTCCTTGTGATTGGTTTACAAAATTCCGCATACCGTCGGAATTACGCATCGTTCCGCGGAATTTCCGCTATAGCGCTAAGGCAATTCCGTTCCGATGAGATGGAATGGAATCACCAAATTCCGTCTGGAATCGCAGAAAAAAAGAGTTCCGCGGAACGCGGTGAGCATCCCTAACAATGAATATTGGGGCCTTATCTAAGGGTGCTGGTGATAACACTTGCTATAAATATGCCTTCTATTCTTGATACATTCATTTTCATGTTATATCTGGGCAGTTCCTCATTTCAGTTATCCCCATTTTCTTGCAGCTTTTTGTCCAAAAACGGTGGCTATTGCAGTCTATAGTACCTCAACAGCATTTTACTTACTCTGGGTTTTCTGTCCTTCACAGTGGCACAAACCATCACACTAAATAGGAGAGGCTCGAAGACACATTCTTGATAGACACCTCTTACTGTTTTAAAAGTGCCAGACTTATAATTACTGGGCTGGACATCATTTTCACAGCTTGTGTAAAAGCTTCTGATAGCTAGCTTCTATCAAGCTTTTGACATGTCTGTCTTCCGGAGTCTAAGGCAACTACCTTGTCAGGATTCTGTAGAAGGTTTTTCAAGGTCAATTAAATACAGTATGTAATTCTTCATTATGTTCCATCATCTTTTTCAGCTAGTTGTTGCAAGGTAAAGATCTGGTTTTAAATACTCTTGCTGAGTCTAAAACCACACTGTTCTTCAAGAGTGCGTTAGGCATTAATCACTTAGCCTACTCTCAAGTATTTTTGAATACATTTTCTTGGTCCATTCAAGTTACGAATGCTTCTGTTGTGGTTGCAGTGGTGATTGTTAGTTGTGCTCCGATACCCCTTTTTAAAATCCGAATAGATTTGGATTCGGATACCCAGATATCCGGATCCGAATCAGATATCCGAATCCAAATTTTTGGGTATCCGAGTAGAATCGGATATCCGGACCCAATATCCGGTCAGATTCGGATATCCGGATTGAAAACCGGCCTGACTGCCATCAAAAGGGATTTTTGCCATTGAAGGTGATTTTGGCTTCTGCTCGGATATCTGAACTAACTATCCGCCCGGATTTTGGATTTTAGATGGGAAATCCAGGTTTGCTCGGATAGTCTATTCGGATTTTAAAAAATATCCGAATTGCTATTCAAAGTTCGGATAGTGGAAAAAGTTTGGATTATCTGGGTAACTCGGATATCCGAAATCTTGCTGAGCAGCACTGGTGATAGTCATTTTTCATTAAAGTAGACACTATTCTTGTTTTATTTTCAGAATTTCAAGTCTTTTCTGTTTCTTCTAAGCAAGTTAGAATATTTGTGACAAGTACGCTTCCCCTTCTTGTCCTAAGTCTTTTTTTTATCATTCCCATGGTGTTGCCATCATCTTCTACCTTTCCTGGTTTCTTCATTGCATGTTGGGTCTCCTCTGTAGATATTTTTCTTTATGACTGTGAGGCCTAGAAAATCACTAAATTCCCTGTTACAAAACGTACAAGTATGCACCATACATAAAAAAAGATTAAGTGTTACTATGATTGTGTTGGGCATACTCAATCAGTGACAAACTCATAACATAAGTAGAAAGCATTACAATGGTTAATCTGGTCCCATCCAATAGCTTAAAATAAATAAATAAATAAAGCGATACCATAAATATTGAATTATCATTCTAAGACACAAGACATTTAATATTGCGCTTTTCTCCTAAAGGACTCAAAGAGCCAGAGCTGCAGCCACTAAAGGCATGCTTAGTAGGCAATAGCAGTGTTAGAGAGTCTTTCCCAACAGGGGCGTAAGGGTCAGCAGCCCCTGCACCCTCAGGGGGG
Source organism: Hyperolius riggenbachi (assembly GCF_040937935.1). Classification (NCBI taxonomy): domain Eukaryota; kingdom Metazoa; phylum Chordata; class Amphibia; order Anura; family Hyperoliidae; genus Hyperolius; species Hyperolius riggenbachi. The sequence continues at coordinate 66,031,985 of NC_090646.1, forward strand.
GGGGGGGACGCTCAGGGCTGTTTTGGGGGGCTGGAGGGGTTGCAGCATGAGGGGAGAGCCATGCTGAACATTGGCGGGGAGGGGGACACCCCCCGCTCGCCTTGGGCTCTGCGCTCTCCTCCAGCATCAATAAGTGTGTGTCTAGGCGGCGGGCAGCGGCAGATCCACATACCTTCCTGCGTTCCATCGTGGATGTTGCTCTCTCAAGCCTCTGACACGACTTTGTGTATAAACATGATGTAGCGTCAGACAATAGAGAGAGAAACATCCGCGCTGAGACGCAGACACACACACTTATTGATGCTGGAGGAGACACACTTATTGATGCTGGAGGAGAGCGCAGAAGGGAGAGCCAGAGGCAAGGGGGGGGCGTCCCCCCTCCCCGCCGATGTTCAGCAAGGCTCTCCCCTCATGCTGCGACCCCTCCAGCCCCCCAAAACGGCCCTGAGGGGGCCCCGGGGGGGAGGGGGAGGTGGGTTGGCACTCAGAATTTCTGCAGGGAGGCCCAGTGGGTCCTAGTTACGACCCAGTTATCCAAGGTCTTCTCACTGAATAGGTGCTGGCTTATTGAACAGGAAGGGCAGTGATTCAAACCAAAATCCTGTGTAAGAGCCCTTAAAGGGAGCCTAAACTGAGAAGGAAATGGATTTTTCCTTTTAAAATAATACCAGTTGCCTGAATCGCCTGCTGATCCTGTGTCTCTAATACTTTTAGCCACAGCCCCTCAACAAGCATGCAGATCAGGTGCTCTGACTGAAGTCAGACTGGATTAGCTGCATGCTTGTTTCAGGTGTGTGATTCAGCCACTACTGCAGCAAAGAGATCAGCAGGACTGCCAAGCAACTGGTATTGTTTAAAAGGAAACATCCATATCCCTCTCAGTTAAGGTTCCCTTTAACCAGTACACTATCCAGCCACACATAAATAAATACCATACATGCCATGCAAAAAGATACCTAAATAGATACATATATGTAAATAACAGGTACAAATGTTGCACTATATATGTAATATCATATTAGCCCCGGAGAAGCATTTATTTGGCCCTTGCGGAATCATTCTTAGAAGCTGCACAGCTTTACATGACCTTTCATTATGTTTCTTCATTTAGGTATCTCAGAGACCTCCCTGGAAGTATTTAAAGAGACACTGAAGCGAAAAAAATTATGATGTAATTAATTGGTTGTGTAGTACGGATAATTACTAAAACATAAGTAACAAAGAAAATATTCTCATATTTTTATTTTCAGTTATATAGTGTGGTTTTTTTTTGTATAACATTGCATCATACTCTAATATTTGCATTTTACACACTACTCAGCATTCTAAATGATTTTACAGAGCAGGGCAGTGTACTATTGACCTGTCCTCTGGAGAGAAAAAGAAAATACATTGCCTGACAGTTGAGATAACAAGCTTCAGAAGACAGAGCTCTTTGTGACTTTGAAAGTCATGGCTCTTAAGGGCTCTTTTGCACGGATAACAACTGGAGTTTCTTAACTCTTCCTGTACTGGAAACAATATTAGACTTATGTCTCTGCTCCTAATGTTTTATTTCTTAGCTGTACTACACATACAAATCATATCATAATTTTTTTTTCACTTCAGCGTCTCTTTAACTCTCAATGTACTTGTAATGCATTTTAAGATTAAATAAAATAAGTAATTATACGCAATATAAAATTATATGATAACATAAAAAAATTGGGGCAGCACAGAACAACTTTTACTTTTAAATGAAGCTAGAACTGCAATAAACAAAGATTATAGTAGAGGCAAATCAGCAGCTATAACGCATACAGCATTGCCTAGCTTCTTCCTCAGTTCCAGTGTTGCAGGCTTTCTGCCTTTCGTGCCCTGGAAAATGAGTACAAAGCCGCACAGGAAGTTGAAATGCTGTGCCCATCAGCCATGTTTTTGTGCTGCATACTAACGTCCTCTCTATCCTGCAGGATAGCAAGTAATTGCTTTGCAGTTCATAGAAGCATTCAGATGGAGTCTATTTATTTTCAGATTATCATACTACGAAGCACAAACAACATGCAATATTATAACCAGGTTTGCCAATCATTTAAATGACTGTGGGCGGTGCATTTGGGACATTATCCATGAAGCCTGTAAAATTGCCGGTACTGTCTGTGAAAAATCCAGCTCTCTCTCCTCCCTTGTAGATTTCAGTGTGGAAGTATTTTGAGGAGAGTGTATTTACCTGATATAGCAAATCCATGCAACTACTGAGCTCTGATGTACACTGTGTTCCCAAGCATGTCTGTCAGAGCAGAGGCATAGCTAGGAAAAATCAGTGCCCATAGCTAACAATTAAAGCCGGTGTTGTCTCTGTTGAATTGGTTGTGTAAAAGTTGAAGTAAAGCATGGCCTGAAATAAATATAAACTAATTATTGCAGTAGGTCACCCTGTACACATCCACCAGACAGTAGTTATAGGAAGCTTGCCCCCCCCCCCCCAAAAAAAAAAATGTGTATATATATATATATATATATATATATCTATATATATATATATATATATATATATATATATATATATACTGTATATATATACATACATACTAGCTGATGGCCCGGCATTGCCCAATTATGTATTTGGCTGGTTTTGGCTGCACCTACTTTTCCTAACCCTAACACACAATTACTCAATGACCAAGTTTGTGAGCTTTGCGGTCTTTGGCATCAATAATTTGCATTAAAATTAAGCAAATCTAATTGGCTGTGGCTCCACTCCCTTTTCTGAATTTGAACCCCAGTCACCCAATGACCAACTGTACCAGGTTTGAGGCTTGTGCCATTAACAGTGCAAGAATGGCAGCAATAAAATATTCCCCTTGAAAATCTGTAGGTGAATTTTGATTGATTTTTGTAGGCTCCACACACTTTTCTGAATAATATTCCCAGTCACCCAGTGACCAACTGTGCAAAGTTTGAGAACCCTACCATTAACAGTGTAAGAATGGCTGCAGTTTACATTTTCCCAATGAAATTTGTACTTTTCTCCACCCACTGATTTCCTGACATTGTTCGAGTATGTATTAGGCTGGTGTTGGCTTGCCTACTTTTTCTAACCCTAACACACAATTACTCAATAACCAAGTTTGTGAGCTTTGCGGTCTTTGGCATCAAAATTTGCATTGAGATTAAACACATCTGATTGGCTGTTTGTGGCTCCACCCCTTTGTGTAAATTTGAACCCCAGTCACCCAATGACCAACTGTACCAGGTTTAAAGGATACCACAACTGACATGTGGCATAATGAGATAGACATGGGTATGTACAGTGCCTAGCACACAAATAACTAGGCTGTGTTCCTTTTTTTCTTTCTCTGCCTGAAAGAGGTAAATATCAGGTATGTAAGTGGCTGACTCAGTCCTGACTCAGACAGGAAGTGACTACAGTGTGACCCTCACTGATAAGAATTTCCCCCTTTTTTATCTCTTTCTTGCTCTCAGAAGCCATTTTCTTCTAGGAAAGTGTTTGATAGTTGGAATTTCTTATCAGTGAAGGTCACACTGTAGTCACTTCCTGTCTGAGTCAGGACTGAGTCAGCCACTTACATACCTGATATTTACCTCTTTCAGGCAGAGAAAGAAAAAAAGGAACACAGCCTAGTTATTTGTGTGCTAGGCACTGTACATACCCATGTCTATCTCATTATGCCACATGTCAGTTGTGGTATCCTTTAAGGCTTGTGCCATTAACAGTGTAAGAATGGCAGCAATTACATATTCCCCTTGAAAATCAATAGGTGAATTTTGATTAGCTTTTATAGGCTCCACCCACCTTTCTGAATAATAATCCCAGTCACTTAGTGACCAATTGTGCAAAATTTGACAACCCTACCATTAACAGTGTAAGAATGGCTGCAGTTTACATTTTCTCAGTGAAATGTGTATTTGTCTCCGCCCACTGATGACCCGGTATTGCCCGATTATGTATTTGGCTGGTGTTGGCTGCGCCCACTTTTCCTAACCTTAACACTCAATTACTCAATTACTTAATGACCAAGTTTGTGAGCTTTGCGTTTTTTAGCATCCATACCCTGCATTAAAATTAAACAAATAAGATTGTCTGTTTGTGGCTCTACCCCCTATTTCAATTTAAACCCCAGTCACCCAATGATCAACTGTACCAGGTTTAAGGCTTGTGCCATTAACAGTGCAAGAATGGCAGCAATGAAATATTCCCCTGAAAAATCAATAGGTAATTTTTGATTAGCTTTTGTAGGCTCCACCCACTTTTCAGAATATTAATCCCAGTCACCCAGTAATTAACTGTACAAAGTTTAAGAACCCTACAATTAACAGTGTAAGAATGGCTGCAGTTTACATTTTCCCAGTAAAATTTGTATTTGTCTCCGCCTACTTATGACCCAGTGTTGCCCGCTTATGTATTTGGCTGGTGTTGGCTATGCCCACTTTTCTAACCCTCACACACAATTAATCAATTACTCAATTACCAAGTTTGTGAGCTTTGTGGTGTTTGACATCAATAATTTGCATTGGAATTAAACAAATCTGATTAGCTGTTTGTGGCTCCACCCCCCTTTCTGAAATTGAACCCCAGTCACCCAATGATCCACTGTACCAGGTTTGAGGCTTGCTGTCATTAACAGTGCAAGAATGGCAGCAATGTAAATATTCCCCTTGAAAATCAATAGGTTAATTTGAAATGGCTTTTATAGACTCCACCCACCTTTCTGAATATTAATCCCAGTCACCCAACGAGCAACTGTGCAAGGTTTGAGAACCCTACCAATAACAGTGTAAGAATGGCTGCAGTTTACATTTTCCCAGTAAAATTTGTATTTGTCTCCGCTCACTTTTTGGTTATGGGAATAAAAAGTATCCTATACCTTATTCCAGGTAATGTACTATGTGTGTGCCAAATTTCATTCAAATCCATTCAGCCATTTTTGCGTGATCGAGTAACAAACATCCAAACATTCAAACATCCAAACTTTCCCATTTATTATATTAGTGGAATATAGCAGAATGTTCCCTAGATGAAACCTAGAATCTATATGGAGTGGAGAACACCAGGAATGCTATAGAGCAACACTCCCAGTTCAAGGCGCCCATGGAACATGCCATTCCTGTACCCCTGTAGATACGCCTCTGTATCAGAGGGAGTAATAGGGGAAGCAGGGGTTCCAAACCATACTGAGTCCCCTGGACCAGAGAGGCCCCTGGTTGGCCTCTTTCATCCACTGCATTAGTGCTTCATTAGTGCAAAGCCGGTAATGGGAGTGTCTGGTGCATGAAATTCAAGGAAGAACACCAGGAACTTGAAAGGAAAAAGAACAGAGAACAATAGGTGTGCCTATGTCTTGTAGTACTTCCAGGTAAAGAGATACAAGTCACAACAAATACTACTTGCTAACAGTCAACCACAGTAATAGGCATGTGGAGAATTCCATATCCATGCATGTAAGAAACTTTATTTAAAATATGGTAGATGCACCCCCAAGAAAAAGAAAATGCTAGACATAATATCACAGGGGATGGTGTAAAAGGGTTAAGGGACTTTATAAAGTCCAACTTTCTCCAAAGAGACCGCCACCACTCAAGCAGGTAGTCTTTAAGCTCTTTTATTGCATAGAAAGTGGCAATACAATGACAGTCGCTGTTTCGGGCCTAGCCCTTTATCAAATTGCAGTAGCCACTGATGGCTCAGATCACTCTACACCTTAGACTGGGCGTTGGTGTTGGTGCGCCCCAAGGGACACTGGGACGAAGACCGTGGCACACTGACTGTTGTTCAGCTTTGTGGTGCTCCTCCTATGCTACTTGTCTGGGACTTTATAAAGTGGGAGAAGTGCCTCAAAATATGCAAAAGGAATTTAAGCTAAATAGAGTACAATGAAACAGGTTTACCAGTGATGCTTGCAAATTTTCACCAAAGTCATTTTCACAGCTAAAATACTTTTCGATTTCGATAAATTAGGCTTGGAGCTCTAGATGAGAATTTTTTACCGCAAAAAAACAATATTTTCACCGTAAAAAAATTGTGAAAAGCATTGACAACACAGAAAAAATTATATTTTTACGGCGGCAATTTCTACTGCAAACCCCTACCCCCCCCCCCCCCCCCCCAAAAAAAAAATCAATATTTTTAACATGAACATTTGCACACAAAAAAAAACCCACGGAAAATAACAAAACAACATTTCTATAACATTTTTGCTTGAAAATGGAATTTAACATTATTTTGGCAAAAATGAATGTGAAAAGAATATTGGCATTTTTGCTCATCAGTGAGTCTTACCTCATAAGAAGCTACATTGTTAGAAACAACTTTTGCACTGATTAAGCTTGGAATCTTCTTGGGGATGTTGTGGAAGTTCACACGTGTCTGCTTGTTGTTTTTTTCTGCACATTCTATAAAGCTAAGTTGTGTAAGTTGTGTTGGATGGAACCCATGCATGACAGCTATTTTTAGTTCTCTCCAGAAGTGTTTTTTTGGGCTTAGTCCAGGTTCTGGCTGGACTACTCAGGGACATTCACAGGCTTGACCCTAAGTCCCTTCTGTCTCGTCCTTGCTTTGTGCTTAGGGTAATTGTCCTATTGGAAGGAAACCCATTTGGCCCAGTCTAAGGTGTAGAGTGATCTGAGGCAGGTTTTTCATTAAGGAAATCTCTGTACTGTGCTCTGGTTAAATTTTCCTTCACCCTGACTAATCTCCTAATAGCTCTCACGGAAAACCAATCCCACAATATGGTGTTTTTAGCCTTTTACCAACATGCTTCACTTTTGGAATGTTAGGAAATGACCGGTGAGCAACAGTTATGATGGGGGAGACATACAGGCCCTGGGGTGATTTCCATCTTTGCCTCTATGGTAGCATTGGCCCTGTGTGTGGTGCCCGGCTACCTACAGGCATGATACTTAGAGCCATATTCGAGGTGATAAGTAGCTTTCAAATGTGAGTTACTTCTCATTTTGCCAACACATGAGGATTACCGGCAAATTGATTGTGCGATGACCGAATGTTAGAGAGCATTACTCAGGCAAAAGCCTGAGCGATTCTCCCATATCCTGAAAAATGGGCAGCGAGCTTTTGCGCTGAGGTTCTGTCCTTCAGCACAACAGCATTGCTGCCTCGATCCCCCAGGAGATGCACTGTAATAGTCTCTGAGCCCCAGCAAAGCATCTTTGAAGCTCCCTCTGGGGTTCCACTGTCTGGACTAATGAAAATCCTCATTGATCCAGACAGTGAACCAATGGGGGGCCCCGGCGGAAGCATCAAAGATGCTTTTCATGCTTGCCAGCAGAATGAATAGTGTAATAGGATAGGGTGTAAAGAACTTGCTGGGCAATAATATTGCCCAAGCAAGTTTTTTTGTTAACACCTTGCCTAGGGTTAAATGTAATTGGAACAGGCGACGTTATTGTCACCTGATTATCGAACTCACCAGCGCTTAACTCTGGTGAGTCTGACAATTGCATCAGGTAAAACCAGTGCTGGGCCGAAATTACGCATTAGCGTAATTACGCATCGTAATTCACTACAAATGCACCGTAAGCGTTACGTGTAAGGTTACGGTATTACGCGTAATTAATTACGCGTAGACCGTAGGGTTATGTTTTACGTGTAACAAATTACGCGTAAGACAGTAAACTCCCATTGAAATTACACAGTCTGCCGTAATCGCGTAATATTACGCTCCCGTATAATATAAAAAAGCCGCCGACTTTAAGGGTTAATAGCAAAGCCCCCTTAAGTGCTAAGAGCCTCAAATTTGGAGAATATATTAAGGAGATCAGAAGGAATAAGAGGAAAAAATTTTTTTTTCAAAAAGACCTTATAGTTTTTGAGAAAATCGATGTTAAACTTTCAAAGGAAAAATATATACATTTAAAAACCCGCCGACTTTAACGGTTAATAGCAAAGCCTGCTTAAAATTTAGGAACACCAAATTCACAGGGTATATTAAGGGGATCAGTGGGAATAAGAGAAAAATTTTTTTTTTCAAAAATACCTTATAGTTTTTGAGAAAATCGATTTTTAAGTTTCAAGGGCGAAAATGTCTTTTAAATGCGGAAATGTCCGTTTTTTTTTGCACAGGTAACAATAGTGTTTTATTTTCATAGATTCCCCCAAGTGGGAAGAGTTTTACTTACTTCGTTCTGAGTGTGGGAAATGTAAAAAAAAAACGACGTGGGGTCCCCCCTCCCAGACCTCTTTAACCCCTTGTCCCCCATGCAGACTGGGATAGCCAGAATGCGGAGCACCGGCCGCGTGGGGCTCCGCACCCTGACTATACCAGCCCGCATGGTCCATGGATTGGGGGGTCTCGGAAGGGGAGGGGCAGCCAAGCTTTCCCCTCCCCCTCCGAGCCCTTGTCCAATCCAAGGACAAGGGGCTCTTCTCCACCTCCGATGGGCGGTGGAGGTGGAGGCCGCGATTTCCTGGGGAGGGGTTCATGGTGGCATCTGGGAGTCCCCTTTAAAAAGGGGTCCCCCAGATGCCCACCCCCCTCCCAGGAGAAATGAGTATAGAGGTACTTGTAGTACCCCTTACCCATTTCCTTTTAGAGTTAAAAGTAAATAAACACACAAACACATAGAAAAAGTATTTTAATTGAACAAAAAACATAACCACGAAAAAAGTCCTTTAATATTCTTAATTAACCATTAATACTTACCTGTCCCTTTAAAAGCCAGTTCCCACGCAATATCCTCGGAAATATACTAATCAGTTACAATGTAACAAAGTTATTACAATGTAACAACTTTGTTACATTGTAACTACGCCGCACCCGACGTCACTCACCGCCGCCGCCGCCACCGCGTCTGTGCTGCAGGACCCGACAGAGCTCTGAGCTATACAGCTCAGAGCTCTCTAAGCATCTTTGTATTTGGGCTCCAAGGAGCCCCATTGGTCCTTAGCAGACCAATGGGGTTCCTTCTGATTTGAAGGAACCCCATTGGTCTGCTAAGGACCAATGGGGCTCCTTGGAGCCCAAATACAAAGATGCTTTCGAGAGCTCTGAGCTAATATAGCTCAGAGCTCTGTCGGGTGAAGGGACGCTAAGTCCCCGCCGGCTCCGCTGCCCTCCCCGCCTCTCCCACATGTCACCTATATACATGCTGGCACCCATGGGTGCCAGCATGTATATGAGTGACAGGTGTGGGCGGAGTGGACGGGGGGAGCCGGCGGGGACTAGCGTGTATGCGGCGGCCGGCGGGTGAGCGGCGAGTGACGTCGGGTGCGGTGGTGTTACAAAGTAACAAAGTTGTTACATTGTAATAACTTTGTTACATTGTAACTGATTAGTATATTTCCGAGGATATTGCGTGGGAACTGGCTTTTAAAGGGACAGGTAAGTATTAATGGTTAATTAAGAATATTAAAGGACTTTTTTCGTGGTTATGTTTTTTGTTCAATTAAAATACTTTTTCTATGTGTTTGTGTGTTTATTTACTTTTAACTCTTAAAGGAAATGGGTAAGGGGTACTACAAGTACCTCTATACTCATTTCTCCTGGGAGGGGGGTGGGCATCTGGGGGACCCCTTTTTAAAGGGGACTCCCAGATGCCACCATGAACCCCTCCCCAGGAAATCGCGGCCTCCACCTCCACCGCCCATCGGAGGTGGAGAAGAGCCCCTTGTCCTTGGATTGGACAAGGGCTCGGAGGGGGAGGGGAAAGATTGGCTGCCCCTCCCCTTCCGAGACCCCCCAATCCATGGACCATGCGGGCTGGTATAGTCAGGGTGCGGAGCCCCACGCGGCCGGTGCTCCGCATTCTGGCTATCCCAGTCTGCATGGGGGACAAGGGGTTAAAGAGGTCTGGGAGGGGGGACCCCACGTCGTTTTTTTTTTATATTTCCCACACTCAGAACGAAGTAAGTAAAACTCTTCCCACTTGGGGAATCTATGAAAATAAAACACTATTGTTACCTGTGCAAAAAAAACTGACATTTTCCGCATTTAAAAGACATTTTCGCCCTTGAAACTTAAAAATCGATTTTCTCAAAAACTATAAGGTCTTTTTGAAAAAAAAAATTTTCCTCTTATTCCCACTGATCCCCTTAATATACTTTGTGAATTTGGTGTTCCTAAATTTTAAGCAGGCTTTGCTATTAACCGTTAAAGTCGGCGGGTTTTTAAATGTATATATTTTTCCTTTGAAACTTTAACATCGATTTTCTCAAAAACTATAAGGTCTTTTTGAAAAAAATTTTTTTCCTCTTATTCCTTCTGATCTCCTTAATATATTCTCCAAATTTGAGGCTCTTAGCACTTAAGGGGGCTTTGCTAATAACCCTTAAAGTCGGCGGCTACCTAACATTGATCCATGCGTCAACTTTTCCGCTTGGCAGCATGACCTTACGCATTAATTGCTAGTAGGATTTTAAGCGTAAGCCTAAAACGTAATAACCCGAATTACGGTATACTTACGCGTAATTGCGTAAGTGCTATACGTAATTGTAGACCTGTACCGAAATTGACTGTCTATGCCGTAAGCGTAATTTCGTAATGCGTAATAGCGTAAAATTACGCGTAATGATCCGTAAGCGTAGCTTTCTCCATTACGACCAGCACTGGGTAAAACTGTTCAGACTTTTTCTAGATGCATTTTGATGGGAATAATAAGAAAACAATGGAAAAAATCATTATTTCTCAGTTTTAAGCCATTATAGATAAAAAATAAAACATGCTACTGTGGATAAAACCCACACATTTTATTTGCCCATTTGTCCCAGTTATTACAACTTTTAAATTATTCCCCTAGTACAATGTATGGCAATAATCTTTTATTTGACATTAAAGGCATATTTTCTTCAGTTTTGTGTTGGCTTATACTATATCGCTAATAACAAGCCCTTATTTGCAACAATAACAGTAATATACCCTCATGACATACTTAAAAAAATTAAGTCCTTAAAGAGAATCTGTAATGATCGCTGCTGCAGCAGGTGTTGCTGGAAGTAGTAGTGCTGCAGCTCAGGCAGTTCTGATCTCTTTCCATGCAAGCTGCATAGCTTTGTCTGCCTTTCCCTGCTGTCAGCTTGTGACTGATTATCATTCACCTGTGTGGGAATCTGCATGTCTGCTCCCATTGGATGACCTCAGTATAAAGATCTGCTTCCTGCAGGACTCCTCGGGTTTTCATAGCTTCAGTTTAAGCCTGTCTTGCTGTCGCTTCAGCCCCCGATCGTGTTTCTTGTTCTAAAGATACTTTGCTGGTTTTGCATCATATATTGGTTCTTTGCCCATATATATGCATACATGCACGTTTATTATTTTCCTTGTATTCGTGTTACGTTGATACATCAGTGACGCTGATATATACGTACACGAACTGTTTATATCCTGTGTTCAGTTAGTCAGTTCTAGCACGTTGATCACCCGTGCTGAGCTAGTTATCCTGTTCCTGGTCCTGTTTGTGGATTGCGTTCATCTCTGCGAGGAGATAACGAATCCTTCTGAATCCTGTCCTGTTACCGTTTGTGGATTGCGTTCATCTCTGCGAAGAGATAGCGAATCCTTCTGAGTCCTGTTCCCTGTATTACTCCAGTCCTAGTCAGCGTTCCTGCTTATGTCATATATCGGTTCATTGCCGATATATACATATTTTAGTCAGACGTTACAAATAGTTTCATTGATAGCTGTAATTGTAATACGCTAGGAAAACATACTTATTGTATATTTGTCTGTGTTACGTTCATCTATCTTGATCCTGCTATTTCCTGACTATCCTGTCCTGTCTTTGTGAGGCACGCCATCGCTGCAACGCATTGGCTGCCTCATTCCAGTCTGTCTTGTTGTGGACGCTTGCTGTCACTAAGTAGCGGCTAGCTAGCAAGCGTTCATTCTGTCTACCTGTCCTGATCTCCTCAGTTCTGGTTTATGCGCTCAGCGCTACTTTGCGCTGAGACGTTATAGCGAAAGCATTGTTTGTGGCTGTCGGATCTGCACCGGCTCTGTGCGCCACAATCTCCTTTTGGAGTCAGTCCTCCCCTCCACTATACTAGGGATAGCCTGTTTCCTTGTGCTAGTGTGTGTACCTCCTCCACGTCAGCTCATGCGTTGCATGCTGACTATGGAGAATACACCACCAAGCCTTACATTATGAAAACCCCATTACCAATCCCCATTGTGGGGGGGATTCCCAGAAAGTATGACACTGTTAATTATGGTTCCTGTTCCTTTAAGACATTTGAAGAACTTAACTCTGAAACAGAAAATTAGTTTTTCTCTGAATGTGCCAGGTTCCTGGCCAATCCCGATCTCCAAGCGACTCCTGTTTCAACCTGGGCACTCCAACTAAGTTATATTTTGTTTAAAGGGGAATTATTCCAGTGGGCATTTGATGTTCTCAATCATTCCGATTTGAAAGAGAGACCGCTGGAATTTCTAGCGTTTGTGATCCATAACTGGTTGCGCATAGATCCATTGCCTTTTCCTCTTAATGAACTCCTGGCAGCAGGCCAATCAGCTTCTCCTTCAATTGCTTGCAAAAATGTTCAGTAAGCAGAAAGTGTTACTGATAATTTTCCTGCAGCCTTGAATAAATCACCAAAAACAGCAGGGTCTAAGGTAAAACGCAAACGTTCTAAGAAACGTGTCCGATCTGCAGAGTCGTTATCCTTAGCGACTGAGACCTATAATGAGATTCTGCCATTAACAGATAATGAAATGCAATTGTCTTTCAGGGGAGTTAAATGGACTTATGAAACTACTAATGAACTTTCCTCCCTGGCTAGGGAAAATAAAGATTTTTGTTTAAAAGAATTATCTGAGTATGATTATGAGGAGATATTACAGAGTATTGAACAAATCAACTTATTTGTGAAGCAAGGAAAGTTTGCATACACTACAGTTCAGCACTCGCTACAGGTATTGGAGATTCTTAGGAATAAGGAATCTGCCAATCACCTGCTAATTAACCCAATATATGTCCCTGCTACAATCATATCTGCAAACCATGATCTGCCTGTTAAGTATGCTTGGAATCCTCCATTTGAGAAAGGAGAGATGGAAGCTCTGGTCAATGAATGGAAGAATGATTCAAGTTCATTTTGTCAATTTTACAGTGCAAAAAGTGAATTAGTATTGAATGCATGCATTCAGTCTGCCTATAACCTAATAAAAACTGGTGTGTGTGGGTATGACTTTGTGGCTCCATTGATTGATGTGTGGGAACTGATTTTGGATGATTTTTATGTGACTCCGAATTCGCAAATTTGGCGTTCTGACCCGCCTGCTTCAGCACCTTTGGCTGATTCAGCAGGTGATTCGGAGCTCTTTTTGTGTGAAATTGAAGTTCCTGCAATTCCACCCTGTACCATGGATAACTCAGTGTTACTTACCAGTAAAACAGAAGCCACTGATACATTCTTAACCTTGCCCTGCGCAAATTTCTCAGCAGAGAATCCAGAGGTCCTGTTGACTTCTGAGTCCAGCCTAGCCAGTACTCATGAGTCTTTGTTCAGTGAAACAGACACCAGAAAAATATTGCCTGCCTCTGCAAACACTTCTGCAGAAATTACCTGTGTTAATAAAGTTCAACTCCTGTCTGATCCAGCAGATGCCAATAGATGCACTACATCAGTTTCCGAGTCCCAGCAATCCTGTCTAGAAACCTCAGAACCCCAGCATCTGATTTTTCCAATTTTACAAATGAATGGTGATTCAGATGCGCAAACATTGTGTCTTGATCTTCCTGTTTCTACACCTCGCTCTAGTTTCGTGAATAGCTCAGAGCATCTGCTATGTGAACCTGAAATCGCAGAATTATTACCTTGTTCAGAAAATATTCCAGTAAATTTGCCCTGTACCATGAATTGTGCAGTAGATCTCTCCAATGAAACTCAGGTCACAGAATCATTATGCTGTCCAGCAGGTGCTTCCATGGTTTTGCCCTGCAATATGGACTGTTCAGTGATCCTGTCCAGTGAAGCTGTGGTCGCAGAGTCTTATGCTTCACCCAGTACTTTGGATACTTCAAACCCTCTAGCAGAGGAGTCTGAGGCACTGCTTACCTCAGTTGGTGTTGCAGTAATATTCACTTGTCTAGCAGCTGTTTTGGAATTACAGTCTGCTCTAATAAAACTTGATGAATTTCTGCCCAGCAAAGCAGAAGCCATTGAAATATTGTCCTCGTCAGCAAGTGTGTTAGATACCTTGCCCTGTACACAGTCTGATTTAACCAATTTTGTTGAGTCCCTCTCCAGTGTTGTAACAGCTGAGGAACTCCAGCCCTGTCCTCTGAATGTTTCAGAAGTCTTGCCCTGTAACATGGATAATTCTGATTCTCTGGTCAAAATAATAGAAATCTCAGAATTTCAGTCCGGTCTGATGAGTGTTCCTGAAACCCAGCCCTGTATCCTGAAAGATTCTGGTTCTCTGGCCGCTGTGGCAGAGGTTCCAGAGTCCCCTTCCTGTCCAGGGAATTCCTCAGTTTTGCCTAGTCCAGTGGGGGCTGCTGCAATACTGACTTGTTCTGCAGCGCCTCATGAGCTCCAATCCAGTGTATTAGATGAGTCTCTGTCCAGTCCAGAGGTAGTTGTGGAGTCCCTATCTGGTTCAGTGCATACATCAGAAGATTTGTCCTGTCTTGTTAGTGCCCCTGAATCTGATTTGTTACTGACTTTGCTGGAATCAGCGACATCTAAGTCTGATCCTGCATTCTCGTGTAAAAGTCCAGTAGTTGCGAAGTCTAGTCATGATGATTTTTTTTTGGCCAGTCCTGGTTTTGGTCCTGTCTTGGCTGACCCTGAGGCTCACAGTTCCTTGACATGCCCAGAGGTTTCTCTTGTGCCAGTGTGCCCAGATGTTCTTTGTGTGCCAGAATGCCCAAGTGTGTCTAAGGTGTTAGCGTGCTCTGATGCTTCCTTAGTGGGAACATGTTCTGATGTTGCCAGTCTGCCTGCATGCCCAGAGATGGTTCTGGTCCCTGAAAGCCCTGATCTTGATGTTTGTCCTTGTGGCCCTGACTCAGGAATTGCCCTAGGTTCCATAGGGGTTCTTGATAGTTCTCCATGTGAGCCTAAGGGGCGTTCTGACCTATGGGGATCTCTTTGGAGCTTCAAGGTGTTCTGGGAGGTCTCTGAGAAAACTTGTCCTGGTGCCTTGGACTGGTTCAACAGTGGGTTTTGTGTTGGTGGGTATCGCTCAGGGAGTTTCGGAGGGCTTTCTTCTGGAAATCATGGTTCTGATGGGTGTCACACTGGGGCTTGTAGTACTGATGGGCATGGTTCTGTAGGTTCTGGTTCTGATGGGTCCAGTCTTGTGGGAACTGATCCTGGAATTCGGTCTTGCCGGGCTGTCCCGGTCATCATGAATTATCAGTCAGACTGTTTTGTTGGGAATTTCAGTTTTGAAAAGCGTCTGGAATCCGCTTTTAAGGGCGGGGGTACTGTAATGATCGCTGCTGCAGCAGGTGTTGCTGGAAGTAGTAGTGCTGCAGCTCAGGCAGTTCTGATCTCTTTCCATGCAAGCTGCATAGCTTTGTCTGCCTTTCCCTGCTGTCAGCTTGTGACTGATTATCATTCACCTGTGTGGGAATCTGCATGTCTGCTCCCATTGGATGACCTCAGTATAAAGATCTGCTTCCTGCAGGACTCCTCGGGTTTTCATAGCTTCAGTTTAAGCCTGTCTTGCTGTCGCTTCAGCCCCCAATCGTGTTTCTTGTTCTAAAGATACTTTGCTGGTTTTGCATCATATATTGGTTCATTGCCCATATATATGCATACATGCACGTTTATTATTTTCCTTGTATTCGTGTTACGTTGATACATCAGTGACGCTGATATATACGTACACGAACTGTTTATATCCTGTGTTCAGTTAGTCAGTTCTAGCACGTTGATCACCCGTGCTGAGCTAGTTATCCTGTTCCTGGTCCTGTTTGTGGATTGCGTTCATCTCTGCGAGGAAATAACGAATCCTTCTGAATCCTGTCCTGTTACCGTTTGTGGATTGCGTTCATCTCTGCGAAGAGATAGCTAATCCTTCTGAGTCCTGTTCCCTGTATTACTCCAGTCCTAGTCAGCGTTCCTGCTTATGTCATATATCGGTTCATTGCCGATATATACATATGTTAGTCAGACGTTACAAATAGTTTCATTGATAGCTGTAATTGTAATACGCTAGGAAAACATACTTATTGTATATTTGTCTGTGTTACGTTCATCTATCTTGATCCTGCTATTTCCTGACTATCCTGTCCTGTCTTTGTGAGGCACGCCATCGCTGCAACGCATTGGCTGCCTCATTCCAGTCTGTCTTGTTGTGGACGCTTGCTGTCACTAAGTAGCGGCTAGCTAGCAAGCGTTCATTCTGTCTACCTGTCCTGATCTCCTCAGTTCTGGTTTATGCGCTCAGCGCTACTTTGCGCTGAGACGTTATAGCGAAAGCATTGTTTGTGGCTGTCGGATCTGCACCGGCTCTGTGCGCCACAATCTCCTTTTGGAGTCAGTCCTCCCCTCCACTATACTAGGGATAGCCTGTTTCCTTGTGCTAGTGTGTGTACCTCCTCCACGTCAGCTCATGCGTTGCATGCTGACTGTGGAGAATACACCACCAAGCCTTACAGAATCTGTACTCTAAAATTCTTACAATTAAAAGCATACCATTCTATTCATTATGTTCTCCTGGGCCCCTCTGTGCTGTTTCTGCCACTCCCTGCTGCAATCCTGGCTTGCAATTCTAAGTTTTAGGCAGTGTTTACAAACAAAAGACATGGCTGCTAACCAGAGTGTGATACGCTGAGAACAGCTCACTGTGTGACTCATACAGAGCTTGGAGAGGGTGTGTATAGCTTCTGCTAATGGCAAGCAGTGCTGCACATTCCACACATTCCAGCATGAGCCCGACAGAGCCAACAGAGGAAAGAAGATAAGATTTATTACAGAGACAGTGCAACTATAAAAGGCTGCAGTATGCCAGAGCACATTAGAACAGGTATAGGAACTTATAGGATAGAAGAAATAAGGCTCAACATTTTGTTAGTCTCTTTAAGGTAACTATTTATTTTTGTTTTTCTAAATGTCACTTTCTTTTTACAAGTGTTTTATTTTGTTAAGGGGGGATGGGGGTTAGGGGTTAATTAACCACTTCTATGCCAGGAGTATTTTTGCTGATCGGTGCTGCGTGGGCTCTCCAGCCCGCAGCACCGATCAGCTAGCAGCCAGGGTGATCAGACTTCCCCCCTTTTTTCCCCGCTAGGGGATGTCCTGCTGGGGGGGTCTGATCGCCGCCGGCTGCTTGCGCTTGCGGGGGGCTCTTCAAAGCCCCCCTCCGCAGCGCTTCCTGGCCTCCTTCCCCTTCCCTCCCTCTCCTTCCCCCTGTGAGCGGCGCAGGACGGATTTCCATCCTGCGCCTGATGGGATAGGCTTTAGCCTATCAGATGCCGGCGATCCCCGGCCAATCAGAGGCCGGGGATCGCCGATCTCCTCTTCGGCACTGCTGCGCAGCAGCGCCGTATACATGTAAACACCGGGGAAGATCTTCCCCGTGTGTTTACATTTACCCTGCGAGCCGCGATCGGCGGCTCACAGGATGTTCACGGAGACACACTCCGTGAACTGACATGGAACGGCCGTTTCCATGCAATCCACTTCAGGATTCAGGGGCGTAGTTAAGCGTACGCAGAATCCTGAATTGGTTAATGGCAGTTTTTTTAGTTTATCTAATGTATTCAGGTGTATTGCTACTATTTGGCCACTAGATGCCACCACACTTTATTCCCGTGTACACAGGAAGTAATGTGTATGTGTTTTTACTTTCACTTTGTTAATGACCACAAGTGATGCAGGTAATTGTTGATTACAGGCACTTTTGATTGGCTTTCGGAACACCTGTTCCCATTCACCGATACTAACGGGTGGCGACGAGAACGTATGCGGGAGCGCACACATAGCATAACGGCGATAGCGGTGGAGTGAGTATATCCATATCTATGTCCCTGATGCTAAGATGAAGTCTCAAGGGGTGTAGTACTCAAACCAGGAACTGGTTAACTATCAGCTCAGTTACCATAGAGCAGATGTTGTACAACTTTGAGGAAAACAAAACAAAACAATCATCTGTGGGTTCTTTTTTGTAGTGTAATGTCCCCTTACCCATAGACATAGTAGACCAACCAATGTAGGCCACCCTCAACTTTGGTTAACAGCCTGCAGCCGTAAGGAGTGCAGTTTATTATTCTGTCCTCCCATTTTACTGTTGTCTGTTATTATGTCCCCTTATTATAACACTTGTAATTTTAGAGCCCCATATTAACATGCTGCTGCTAAGGGCATAGCTAGAAATCATCAGGCCCCAATGCAAATTTTTACCGGGGTCCCTTCCCCCCAATAAGCATTACAAGTGACCTTTGTGTTCCCGCAGTAGCCACCAGGATAGGTAGCCAGATTAGCTTCCCAGAGTATAGGTAGCCAGATAGATAAGTCCCCCTAAAGTATAAATAGCCCCCCCCCAAGGTGTAGATAGCTAGAATAGCACCCCCCTCTTCAAGGAAACGTAGCCAGATCAGCCCTCCCTGTATAGGTAGCCAGATTAGCACCCTGAGGGCCACCATGAGGCCCACCTAATGCCAGCTAAGACCACCGACCCCCTCTTGGCTATTGGCCCCATAGCTGCTGCTATGGCATCCCTGCACCACTGGCAGCCACACTCTCTCACAGAGATAGACATGAGCACACTGGTTGTAGTGCTTGCTTGATTTCTTTCTTTCCTCTTCATTTGCTGTGCACTCGTTCTCAATTCTGTTCGACTACATACTTGATCATCCCCACAGCACAATGGTGATGTGACACAACAGTCCCATGACCATCAAGCCTGTGCAGAACAAGTTCCCTATTGGGCATAGTTAAGAATAGCTGAGGAGCTATGTTTTATATGTTATTACCCCGCTGACCAAGCCAGTACCCACTCCTGAATCTTCCCTCACCAGAAGGAAAAAGGCCAGGGAACCCCGACAGGGTCCTCAAGGACTCCTGGAGTTCCATGGAACTCTGGTTGAGAAAGCCTGCTGCTATAGCCAAACATTCCACCTTCCCCGACCTTGAGAGAAAACTCTGTCCACACAAATGTCAATGACAGCAAACCAGAATCAGGCTCAAGCACTTTTCCAAAGCGGTCAGCCGCAGCCTCCTTATACAACACTTAGATCCCTCTAACTTGTATGTCCTCATAGGTAGCTACAATATGTTCAACTCTTGAATGACTTGAGTGACTTGTTTTGTCGTCATTGTGGTCAAATGGAAATTTTCTTTCTATTTTTACTTTCGTCAAATGTTTTTGCATCCGGGAGTAGCTTTGTTTTGCTCTAAGCGGAAAGCTTTATGAATCATAGATTCTTGACTTTTTACTTGGGAAAGTCAAATCTCGCAATTTCCGAAAAGCTATGCAAATTTTGACATTTCCAGTCATTTTGTTTAGCTTGCTAGGTCTTCACACACGCGGTTAGCGTATCTCTTCACGGCGTGCAAACCTCTGATGGAGAAACAGCTGCCTTGGCTGACCTGCGTCACACCGCAGGAATCACCGTTAGGCAGGATGGAAAGCATCCTCAGTTGCTAAGCAACAGGTCATAATGCTAAATCTATTCAATGCTAGAGCAGCTGACATGAGTGGTTCAGTCTCTGGATATAGATTAGTTTTCTTTTAAAGAGACTGTGTAACAAAAATTGCATCCTGTTTTTTTATCATCCTACAAGTTCCAAAAGCTATTCTAATGTGTTCTGGCTTACTGCAGCACGTTCTACTATCACCATCTCTGTAATAAATCAACTTATCTCTCTCTTGTCAGACTTGTCAGCCTGTGTCTGGAAGGCTGCCAAGTTCTTCAGTGTTGTGGTTGTGTGATGCATCTCCCCCCTCCAGGCCCCTCTCTGCACACTGCCTGTGTATTATTTAGATTAGGGCAGCTTCTCTCTTATCTTTTACACGCTGGATAAATCGTCCTCTGAGCTGGCTGGGCTTTCACATACTGAGGAATTACATACAGGCAGAGCTGTCTGCACTCTGCAGGAAGAAACAGCCTGACACTTCAGTGGAAAATAGCTGCAGGGCGGAAGAAACACACAAATGATCTCTTGAGATTCAAAAGGAATGCTGTATACAGCCTGCTTATGTATGGATGTATTTTCTATGTGTGGACATACTGTACATCAACCTACTTCCTGTTTTGGTGGCCATTTTGTTTGTTTATAAACAAACTTTTTAAAACTGTTTTTAACCACTTTTAATGTGGCGAGGAGCGGCGAAATTTTGACAGAGGGTAATAGGAGATGTCCCCTAACACACTGGTATGTTTATTTTTGTGCGATTTTAACAATACAGATTCTCTTTAAGCAATCCTTTTCATAATGCAAGCCAATCTACAATTATCATCACTTTTGTCCAGAATATCCACGTAACAATCCACTAGTGCATTTCTTGTTAATAAGCTGTTAACTAGTCACATCCCTTGCCTCCCCTTGGTGCCCTTCACGGCCTTGAGGCCCATCTGATAAGGGTCATAAAACAAGTGTGGCCATCAATATCTTCACATCCATAGCAAGTGTACCAACAAAACACCAGATCTGACGTAAAGTGCCCTGTAGCGGAGGAAGGCCTGGAACCCACTACAAATCGCTAATCGGAATCAGTAGCATTTTTATGAGCGTTTTGTAAGCGATTCCATGAGCGTTTTCTGGCGATTTTGGTAGTGAATTTTAAAAATGCCTTTTGCCAGCGATTGTGTAGCAATTTGCGATTAGCGTTTTTTATTCTGATTGATCCTCTCAATTAATTTTAATTTTACAGTGTACAGTAATTTAAAACCGCTTGCAAATCACTTTGTATAGCGAATCATGAGCGATTACGCCAGCGGTTAAAAACTTTACATTGCAGAAACGCTAACACATAATGCTAACGCTCAAAAATGCTGCATGTCCTGCGTTTGCAATTTTGACAATCGCTCCAGTGGAATTTGGACCATCCATTAACATTAGCTGAGCATTTAGGGAAATCGCTAGCGTTTTGAAAACCTCCCTAAACGCTCAAAAAAAAATCACTCTAGTGGGCAACAGCCGAAGGGAAGGTTAGTAGTTGGGAGATCCACTGGTCTAACATTTAGATACTTACCTCAGTAGAGATAAATAGATCCTCCAGAGGGTCCCGTAATTCTCTTCCCAGCCACCCATCTAGCACTGGGACCCTCAGAAGTTTGAAGCCTCACTCCTGTATGCAAACAAGCATGTCCGCTCTTGCAGGGGCAGGGCAGCTCAGGTCTGTGGAGCAGTAAAGAGCTGCCCCGGGCTTTTCAGAAAAAGCTGAGACCATTTTGCTCCATGCTACCTCACCTGCCCAGCATGGCCGAGCTTCAGGAGGTCCCAGCGCTGGAACGGTGACACGGTGAGGTGGAGGGGGACATGGGGAGCCTCTGGATTATACACATTTGGGGTACTTTTTTCTCTTCAGGCAGAGCCAGATCATCCACAAGGCAAACCTAGGCAGTAGTAATGAGCATAATGACCTAATTACGATTAAGTAAAATTTTGATTATCACTGTAATAGAAAATTCATAATTTTGTAAAATTACGCAGAATTTTGCATTTATGTGGAATTTTGTACCAAATCATATATATATATATATATATATATATATATATATATATATATATATATATATATATATATATATATATATATATATAAAGCCAGCTTATCATTAGTGGGGGGCAAGCACTTGCCTAGGGACCCATTTCATCTTAATCCATTTCTGCCTTTAGGTGTACATTAATGTTAAAGCATAAGGTGGAGGCCAGTTGGGTGCATCTCTTGCAAGAATCTAATGTGTGTACAGCTGCCTTGACACATCTCCCAAACAGTTGGAGTATCGATTATCCTTGCAAGAGCACATTATTCCTCTCCTTTCCCCCAACCCCTCTGTAGCAACAGACCATGTTGTCAGGCGGTAGCCTTATGATACATTTGTATGGCATTCATCCCTAAACTAATCGAGTCCAGAACCCTGTAGTCAACAATCCTTGTGTGTATATACTGTACATACCTTAACCCCTTCAGCCTTCTGTCGTTTTTCACCTTATGCATCAGAGCAATTTTCACCTCCCATTCATTTGCCAATAACTTTATCACTACTTATCACAATGAATTGCTCTATATCTTGTTTTTTCCGCCACTAATTACGCTTTCTTTGGTGGTACATTTTGCTAAGAATTATTTTTTTCTAAATGCATTTTAAACAGGAATATTAAGAAAAAAATTAATTCTTTGTTAGATTTCGGCCATTATAGCTTTAAAATAATATATGCTATTATCATTAAAACTTATGTATTTTATTTGCCCATTTGTCCCGGTTATTACACCATTTCAATTATGTCACTATCACAGTGTTTGGCGCCAATATTTTATTTGGAAATAAAGGTGCATTTTTTTCAGTTTTGCGTCCATCACTACTTACAAGCTTATAATTTAAAAAAAAAATTATTAGTAATATACCCTCTTCACATGCATATTAAAAAAGTTCAGCCCCTTGGGTAACTATTTTTTGTTTTTAATTGTAATTTTTTTTTTCATAAAAAATTTATTTGGGTACTTCTTGGTGTGGGAGGAAAACAATTTTAAAGGTAATAATGTGTGTTTATTTATTTAAAAAAAATGTATGTAGACATAGTTTTACTATTTGGCCACAGTCAATTTTTTTAAAGTCCTGGAAGCGATCACTCTCACTTCCAGGAAGTATAGGAAGGACGGGAAACTTTTTTTTTCTTCAGATCGCGACTTTTCAAAGAAGCCATCTGTCTTTCTAACGGGGACTTAGATCAATGAATGAGAACTATGTTCCTCTCATTCATTAATCTCTAGGATAATGGGCGGCGGCATTGGGAGCGCACAGGAACACGTGCCATAGCGCACAGCACTGCAGCAGCAGCCTTTTGGATGTGGTAGAAAAGTAGTTAACACCTCCAGACTAAAAATCTTCTCAGCAGCACTGAAAAGACTTGGTATTTCTTTAACATAACAGTTTCACAGCATCAGAACTTTGTTTTTCTTACCCAAGCCTCATTTTTAGCTGCACAGAAGCTAAGCTCAGCCCCATCAAAGAAATTTGCCCGGGCTGTGCAAAGCATGATGGGATTTTTGATGTTGTTCTCGTTGCCTAGCGCGCACAGCTGGGAGGGGTGATCAGAACACAGGACAGTTGGAACTGTGTCTCATGCTCCATGTCGCCTCCTTTCAACCAAAAAGATGGCTGCCCCCATGAAATCACAAACATTTGCCTGTTCTTTTGAAACAGGGTGGGGAAGAGATTATATTACCTATCTATTTTAATTAACATAACATTAACATTACATTAACATGTTACTTGAGGACAGTATGTCCATGCATCTTGATAGGATCTACTGTAAACACATTTCAGTTGTAGTAAATAGCGTTTGTGGGTCGTCTTGTGAATGGTGTATCCTAGTGGATACAAACTCATGGTGAACCTTTTATCCATAATACCCAGCATGACTTATCTATGTCTCTTTTGATCAAGCAATGGCTTTTATCAGCCCTTTGACATATATAATTTTCTCTATTCTACTATTTGCTTCTCTATCTCCTACCATTTCTTCTAGACAGTGGCATAGCTATGGAGCTATTGGCCCCGGTGCGAGTTTTACATGGGGCCCCCCCCAAGCACTGTATATGTAACACTTGATACGGCGCAACAAAACCTGCCAAGTTCATCCACAGTGTTGAGGTGCAAGAAGGGGATGGGACTCAGTTTGTTAATGATTACCACTA
Organism: Hyperolius riggenbachi; assembly: GCF_040937935.1. Classification (NCBI taxonomy): domain Eukaryota; kingdom Metazoa; phylum Chordata; class Amphibia; order Anura; family Hyperoliidae; genus Hyperolius; species Hyperolius riggenbachi. Next base: position 66,055,753 of record NC_090646.1, read on the forward strand.
TTCAAAGCATCTTTAGAAGTGATTATTACCAGCACAGGACCAATACAAAGCTAATACTTTGTTTAAGGAAGGGCCCCATGGGGCCCCTTTGGCTCAAGGGCCCCAATACAGTCGCTACCTCTGCAACCCCTATTGCTACGCCACTGCTTCTAGACTACCCATTTCTATACTGTTTCAATACACCTAAAATTAAAGAATACCTATATCCACACATAACACTAATCACCCTTCTTGATACCCAGGGCCGACGCTTCCATAGGGCAAACAGAGCAACAGGGGCATTGATAGCCCCAAAGATCAGTGGCACGTGCCCTGTATCTATTCTGTGGTGTCCTGGATGTCCTCCAGGCTTAGTAGAGCCACCATAGCATCCAGCATGGCACCACACAGTACCAATCATGCCCCACAGGGGCACCAAAGCACCCAGAATGACGCCACAGTACCAATCATGCCCCACAAACACCAATAAAACTGCGCTACAGAGTCCTTATATCCAGCAGATACAGACCACCCTTTAAAAACAAATAAAATACGCACATAGTGCAAAGTATTGTTTTGATCACAATAAGCACCCCGTGTTGCAGTCCAGGGGGACGTGCCACCACCATATAGGGATCAGGATTTTTCCCCTCTTGTGTATACACTCACCGGAAAGCTACTTGTCACTTAGCATACGAGATAAACAGAGGAACACCAAGAGCCCCAATAGTGTAGTATGTATAGACAAAGGAGATAATGACAAAGAGTAATAGTTGTTATACTCACAAGCATGGGTCACCAATAGGCAATCACTGTAAAGGCAGGTGGGGAGATTATCCTGACCCCACTCAGGAATAAGAAGTCTCTCTCTGTAGATAGTAGAAAAGGGTCGCAACCCTCTACCCAGGGTGGATACAATATTATATAGGAGAGAACAGAGGCACCAAAAGGATAAAAGGGGTTTTAAATAAGCTTAAAAGCCAAAAATTTGGTAATTAGAGGAGGCAGTGGTGGACTTACCTCCTCCAAGCAGACACAACACGACTGTACATTCAGTCTATTTATTAACGAACTCCAGATAAAACAAAGCATTTTTATCTGGAGTTCGTTAATAAATAGACTGAATGTACAGTCGTGTTGTGTCTGCTTGGAGGAGGTAAGTCCACCACTGCCTCCTCTAATTACCACATTTTTGGCTTTTAAGCTCTTTTAAAACCCCTTTTATCCTTTTAGCGCCTCTGTTCTCTCCTATCTAATATTGTCACTTAGCATATCACAAGTGCTGCAGCAGGACGAACACAGGACTCCCAGCATGTAACCGATAAAATAATCTGTTTATTACCAACATTCGGCAGCTTTGTCATGGGTTTTCCTCCCTGGCTGCGGAACACAGGGGAACACGTCCACTCTCGGCCTGCCTCTTCCCGCAGCGTCAGCGTGTACTCCGGCTCTGCCCAACGTGTTCATTTAGGGGCTCCACAGCACCCAGAATGTCACTACACAGCACCTAGCATGGCATTAAAGCATCCAACCCAACATGCCCCACAGAGGCGGCATAGTACCCAGCATGACACCACAGCACATGGCAATTGGGGGTATGCTGGGTGCTATATGGTACCTCTATGTGGGCATACTGGGTGCTGTGGTGCAATGCTGTGTGCTGTGGTGCCTTTATGGGGTCATGCAGGGAGCTGTGGTTCTTTTATAAAGGCATGCTGGGAGTTGTGGTGCCTCAATGGGGGGCCAGTGGGAGCATGGGAGGGGGTCCACTAGAAGGTCAGGGAATGCTATGGGGGAACTGCCAGATAACCTGACAGCAGGCCAGCCCACCCAGCAGGAAGCCAGACCAGCCAGCACAGAAGCCAGGTAACTCTGTCCAGTTATCTTTAAGTGACGCTGCCTATTTATGTGATATGCTGCATTTTTGGTCAGTGTTACCAGAGATAGGGCTTCATCCAACATTTTGCTGGGCAGGCCTACTTAGACTGCTGTTAATTTCATGTAAATTTGGCTTCACCCATAACCACACCCACATTCAGGTGCATGGCGACACCCATCTTTCAGCTGGAGTGCTCAAAAGTGCCCTGGAGCTCTTAGGATCCTAGAAGCGCCCTTGCAGAACATTTGCCTCAAGGCCCCAGAGAGCTACTGGCTGCCCTGGTCTCCCCCAACTTTATTTTTGTCCCTGGGGCCCAAGCAGCATATTTGGCAGTATTTCAACTGACCAATCTGGGGCTGTTGCGCTCCTCCATTAGTCTGTGCACTCCTGACTTCATCCTTGCAGGGGGCACCTCTTCTACAAGACCTGGGACATGATGAAGATGGAAATGCATGGACAAATAGAGGAGTGCGACAGCCAGGACAGGTGAGTCGCAATTCTGCCGAAACCCTGCAGATGCCCTGGGGACAAAAAAAAGTTGGAGGAGACCTGGGGGGAGGTTAAGCTGGCAGCTGGCTTGGGGCCCTGGGGTGTGGATTTGCAAAAGGGATTCTAATGCCATTTCCTGGGTGGGGGGTGGATGGAGAGTTAACTTTGCCCAGGGCACCATTATGATTAGAACAGGCCCTCCCGATTCCTTATCGCCTAACACTAACCCAAGAATCTCAGCTATATTATAGCTGAACTCTGTTTCTATCCCCTCTCACTAAAGGTCAGTGCTTTTATGAAGTTTGAGTCCATTGGATGAAAAGCGTAGGATGGAGTAAGCACGCTATGACGTCAGCAACAGGAAGTAGCCGGCCATGCTCCATAGTTACTCTTATCTTCGTTCATGGTTTCATCGGTAAGATAGCGGGACGCTGCCCTCCCTTTACACGCAGTGCCCGGGTGGAGTTCCTAAGATTGTGCTCGATACATGACAAACCAGCTAATACCTTGTAAGCGCAATACTTTTTAGTAGGCTGAAGCCATCTTTTTATTGGCTTACGCTATGTGCACTCTCGATTTTATCTGAGATTGAATAAATATTGGATTGTTGCTGATCTGGGTCGTTTTGGTGATACTTGATTCCGCTCCTGCATCGACCAGTATACACAAACACATTATACAGTAGAGATTAACCTGGTTACCTGGTATCTGAGGTGGTATCGATCTGGTGAGCGACTTTACATTAGGGGAGTGGAGTATGCCATCACTGTGAATCACCTGTCACAAGTCACTGGGAGTGTGCTTTGCATGTTATTTTATTATACAGTATTATGCTATTGATTGCTTTTTTTTCCCTCTATAGGAACTACCTATTTGTGAAAAGTGCAGCAAGAACCTTCTTTCTAATATGATATTTAAAGGACAACTGAACTGAGAAGTATATGGAGGCTTCCATATTTATGTATTCATATTTATTTAAGCAATAACAGTTGCCTGGCAGCTCTGCTGGTCTGTTTGGCTGCAGTAATGACTGAATCACAACAGAAACAAGCACACAAATAATCTTGTCGGATCTGACAATAGTGTCAGAAACATCTGATCAGCTGCATGCTTGTTCAAGGTCTATGGCCAAAAGTATTAGAGGCAGAGGATCAGCAGGGCTGCACGGCAGCTTGTATTGCTTAAGAGGGAACAAATATGGCAGCCTCCATATCCCTCTCATTTCAGTTGTCCTTAAAGTTTGACCACATTGTAGCCATATCCGTGCTGGGCCGAAATTACGCATTAGCGTAATTACGCATCGTAATTCACTACAAATGCACCGTAAGCGTTACGTGTAAGGTTACGGTATTACACGTAATTAATTACACGTAGACCGTAGGTTACGTTATTACGCGTAACAAATTACGCGTAAGACAGTAAACTCCTATTGAAATTACACAGTCTGCCGTAATCGCGTAATATTACGCTCCTGTATAATATAAAAAAGCCGCCGACTTTAAGGGTTAATAGCAAAGCCCCCTTAAGTGCTAAGAGCCTCAAATTTGGAGAATATATTAAGGAGATCAGAAGGAATAAGAGGAAATTTTTTTCAAAAAGACCTTATAGTTTTTGAGAAAATCGATGTTAAAGTTTCAAAGGAAAAATATATACATTTAAAAACCCGCCGACTTTAACGGTTAATAGCAAAGCCTGCTTAAAATTTAGGAACACCAAATTTCCAGGGTATATTAAGGGGATCAGTGGGAATAAGAGGACAATTTTTTTTTTCAAAAAGACCTTATAGTTTTTGAGAAAATCGATTTTTAAGTTTCAAGGGCAAAAATGTCTTTTAAATGCGGAAAATGTCAGTTTTTTTTGCACAGGTAACAATAGTGTTTTATTTTCATAGATTCCCCCAAGTGGGAAGAGTTTTACTTACTTCGCTCTGAGTGTGGGAAATATAAAAAAAAAACGACGTGGGGTCCCCCCTCCCAGACCTCTTTAACCCCTTGTCCCTCATGCAGGCTGGGATAGCCAGAATGCGGAGCACCGGCCGCGTGGGGCTCCGCACCCTGACTATACCAGCCCGCATGGTCCATGGATTGGGGGGTCTCGGAAGGGGAGGGGCAGCCAAGCTTTCCCCTCCCCCTCCGAGCCCTTGTCCAATCCAAGGACAAGGGGCTCTTCTCCATCTCCGATGGGCGGTGGAGGTGGAGGCCACGATTTCCTGGGGGGTGGTTCATGGTGGCATCTGGGAGTCCCCTTTAAAAAGGGGTCCCCCAGATGCCCACCCCCCCTCCCAGGAGAAATGAGTATAGGGGTACTTGTACCCCTTACCCATTTCCTTTAAGAGTTAAAAGTAAATAAACACACAAACACTTAGAAAAAGTATTTTAATTGAACAAAAAACATAACCACGAAAAAAGTCCTTTAATATTCTTAATTAACCATTAATACTTACCTGTCCCTTTAAAAGCCAGTTCCCACGCAATATCCTCGGAAATTGGCTAATCAGTTACAATGTAACAAAGTTGTTACAATGTAACAACTTTGTTACTTTGTAACTCCACCGCACCCGACGTCACTCGCCGCTCACCCGCCGGCCGCCGCATACACTTACGCTAAGTCCCCGCCGTCCACTCCGCCCACACCTGTCACCCATATACATGCTGGCACCCATGGGTGCCAGCATGTATATAGGTGACATGTGGGAGAGGCGGGGAGGGCAGCGAGAGCTGGCGGGACTTAGCGTCCTGCACGGACCACAGAGCTCTGAGCTATATAGCTCAGAGCTCTCTAAAGCATCTTTGTATTTGGGCTCCAAGGAGCCCCATTGGTCCTTAGCAGACCAATGGGGTTCCTTCTGATTTGAAGCAGAGAGAGAGCCCAGTTTCAGTACACTCCTGGTTGTGTACTAATTGTAGCAGACAAAGGAATGTAAACAAAAATTAATGTAATCATTAACTTTAGATGCAGCAGCAAGCTTTCCATTGAAGAAGAAAGTGCTGTGTTTAACCGTTTAAATGCTGTACATTTTTTTTTGTGTTAGTAGAATTTGATGCTGTAAATAATCTTTTAGAGCAAAGAAGAAATGCAGCGTTTCACACCACGCTTATCTATTCACTCTGGAACCAGTCCATTGAATAATCCTCTACTTATATCCTATTATTTCGTTATCCTTCTCTTGCCAAATAGCGTAGCCGCTTTACACATTCTCACGTACGCGTGGCCAGGCTAAGAAAATCAATATATTATCATAAACTAAACCTCGACTCACTTGAGCTGGAAGCATTAAGTATGTGCAGCAATCCCTTCTGATACATCTCTTTGTGTAGAGCTCTGCAGGCAGGCAGCATCATCACCTGAAACCACAATACCTCTAAAGATGCTATTTCAGATCTACAGAACAAGATTTTATCTCTTTGTGTGTTGTGGAGCAGTAAATAAGCTTTAGAGTGAATCCTTCTTCTCCGTATCTCCTCTGCTAATGGCGGTTCCCTTATCTTCTATTTGTCCCTTGAGGACAAGAATTTAACCGTGTCCAGAATTCTAGATATGATTCACTAATATTCCATTTAAAGTTCTGTGAGTATTTCCTGCCACATTCTCCGGCCATCTGCTTGTCACTTGACCTGTCCTCTGTGTCCTCAGCTTGTGCAGTCACTCTGTTCTTCTCAGTCCCCTAGGCCATCTCCTGCTTATGAAACTCTGTGCATTTTTTTAATCCCAGAGAGCAGACTATGTTGTGTTTAGTCCAAGGCTCCAACTCTCCTAGCAAAGAAGATAATGAATCTTCCCTCGAGATACACGGACATACTTACAGTGCTGCCCATAATTATTCCTACCCCTGGCAAATTTTGACTTAAAGTTACTTTTATTCAACCAGCAAGTCAATTTGTGACGGGAAATGACATAGGTGTCTCCCGAAAGATAATAAGACGATGTACAAGAGGTGTTATTGTTGAAAAAATAAAAACATTTCTCAGCTTGTATTTACTGTACATTTGAGCAAAAAGTGTCCAAAAGTATTCATACCCTTCTCAATAATCAATAGAAAAGCCTTTATTGGCTATTAAAGCAATCTAACGCTTCCCATAATTTCAGACCATCTTCTAGCATGTCTCCACAGATATTTTTGCCCATTCATCTTTCGCAATGAGCTCCACATCTTTCAGGTTGGAGGGTCTTCTTGCCATCACCCTGATCTTTAGCTCCCTCCACAGATTCTCAATTGAATTCAAGTCAGGACTCTGGCTGGGCCACTCCAAAACAATAATGTTGTTCTCTGCTAACCATTTCTTTACCACTTTTGCTGTGTGTTTTGGGTCGTTGTCATGCTGAAATGTCCACTGGTGCCCAAGGCCAAGATTCTCTGCAGACTACCTGATGTTGTCATTGAGAATCCTCATGTATTTCTCTTTTTTCCATGGTGCAGCTTATTATGATTAGGTTCCCTGGTCCATTTCCTGAAAAACAACACACCCAAAGCATTAGGTTCCCAGCACCATGTTTGACAGTGGGGATGGTGTTCTTTGGGTTGAAGGATTCTCCTTTTTTATGCCAAATGAAGAAAACATCATTGTTACCCAAACAATTCAATTTGTGTTTCATCTGACCATAACACAAAAGACCAAAAGTCTTCTTTGTCCAGATGAGCATTTGCAAAGGACAACCGAGCTTTTGTGTGATTTATCTGCAAAATTGGCGCCCTCTTTGGTCTGCATCTGTGGAACCCAGCAGTGTACAGTGTATGTTGGATTGTCTGCCTTGAGACATCGCCACCAGCAGAGCCCAGATTCACCAGGAGGACCTTAGTGGTGATCCTTGGATTATTTTTCACATCTCTCACCATCCTCCTGGCCAGCACAGGTGTCACTTTTGGCTTCAGACCATGTCTTCTGAGTTTGTACACAGTGCGGAACATCTTGTATTTTTTAATTATACTTTGCCCTATAGCCACTGGAACGTGAAAACATTTAGAAATGGCCTTGTAGCCCTTTCCTGACTAGTGAACAGCCACAATTTGCAGCCGCAGGTCCTCACTGAGCTCCTGTGTCTTAGCCATGACTGTCCACAAACCAACTGTTGAGTTGATTAAAACAGCTGTTCCCAATTAATCAGGGTAATAAGGATGCTTTAGAACAGCTTGGACTATTTGGAATGGTATAGAACTTTGGATTTTCCCACATTCTGTGACAGTTTGTGAAGGGTATGAATAATTTTGGACTTGACACTTTTTGCTCAAATGTAAATAAAAGCTGAGAAATGTTACTTTTTCCCACAATAATGCCTTTTGTACATTGTCTTATCTTTTGGGGGACACCTATGTCACTTCTCATCAAAAATTACTTGCTGGTTGAATAAAAGTAACTTTAAGTCAAAATTTGCAAGGGGTATAAATAATTATGGGCAGCACTGTATGTCTGACAGCTATCTATTGCTCACAAGTCAAGCCTTCCATGAAGATGCAAGGACTTACTCTGTAACAGCAAAAATTAGATTCTTATATCTGAACTTAGAGTGAATACATTGGGCTTGATTCTCTAAAGAGTGCTAACTGTTAGCACACCCGTGAGGTGCCGTGTGCGCATCTTTACACACGCAAAGTTTCGCGCTCATGTGGTAACTACCATTTGCGCACGATAATGTGGACATTTACGTGCAAACGGGCGCACGATCATGTGTAAAAGTCTGCGTTATCACGCGCAAATGGTAGTTACTGCGTGGGTGTGAAACTTTTGTGCACGTAAAGATGAGCGCACGGCACCTCACGTGCTAACAGTTAGCACTCTTTAGAGAAGCAAGCCCTTTATGTGTCATGGTAGCGTAGTAGATAGCACTCTCACAATGCAGTGTTAAACATCTAGTTTATATCCCAGAAAGTATTACGGTAGTTTGTACATTCTCCCCGTGTCTGCAGGACTTTCCTCTGGACCTCCGGTTTCCAACGACATTCCAAAAACACAAGTTAATTTGCTTCCCACTAAATTAGCCCTGGATTACAAATGATATAGGACCATGGTGAGGATTAGTGTAAACAATTATAGAGAAAAAGCGTGTTGGCAATATCTGTCATGGGAGGTGACTTGAGGGACCTTATATACAAAACAACTTCCACATATAACACTGCTGCATGCTCTGGGTGTAAGGAACATTAGTCAACTTTTGTATAATGTGCCCAGCACTGCAGAAGGTGCTTGTTATAATCAGCAGGCAAATCACAGATCACAAATAGGTTTCATACAAAACATTATGTATGAGAGTGTGGGCATATCATATTAGAGGCGGATGTGTCAGCAATTGGTGCTAGGCATTAAACATGCTTCTTCCAAGGCTCAACCACAGGTGTGAAGAAAGCTGGCTCCGGCCTTATTTCTAGGGGGTTTGGTGCATCGTGCTTCCTCACTTGGCTCTGCCCATAGACCCTATTATCAGGGAGAAGCATACCGGTCACATGCTGAATCTTTTGCAGCTTATGGCTGGTCTCTGTGTCTTTACAGGCCATTGAGTTTACAAATAGTAATGCGGCTGTAATCCCCAAGTAGGGTAGCAGGAATGAGGAGTGAGAGAGGCAAACATAAAAAAATGAAGGGCAGAAAAATCTAATAAAAGAGGGGGGAGAAAAGCAAGAATAAATAGGATAGCATAAGTACGATGCTAGTACAAAACGGTGGCTCAGAGAATGACCCCCCAGGTAACACACATTGTTCTCGGTTGGTCACTGTGGAGAGAAGCAAGAGAGTCAAACCTTTGCAATTATAGCAGGATTTGCAACATTGCAATGCAATACACGGTCATAACTAACATTTCCAATTAAGTAAAGTTCAAAAGTACAAATTATGGGCTAAAAACAAAATTGCAAACAAGTATCACAACAATCACCAATCATTGTACTAGACCACATCTCAGACACAAGAGGCAATAAAGCATGTTAAAGTGGACCCAAATTAAAAATACAAGATTTCAGAAATAAAATCTATTTTCTAAATTATAATAATAAATAGCAACCTTTTTTCAGCTGCATGATGACAAATATAAAATATTTTACATTTATTGGAGGAACCCCTCCCTTCCTTTCATATTGCCGGGACAGAATCCGGCAAACTGGTGGAGTAGATGGTGTCCAGCAAAGGAGGAATTGCTAATGGCTGCCAACTGTATAACACTAGTTATGGAACTAGAAGGGTGAAAAGCATGCACTGAAATGCTCATAGGCTTAAAGGAGTGTTTATAAATTTTTGCATGTGTCAGAGTGGTGCAACTAAATAATTTGAATTAAAAAAATGTTTGGTTTGGGTCCACTTTAACCTTTTATTGCTATATGTGAAATACAGATCAAGAAGAATATTTAATTTTTTGTATTTGTCAATGGCTGGCACAAAAAAGCAAGACCAGCCAGGGAAAACCTGCCCATCATGGTGCAATGCCTTGACCA